>NW_022281100.1:0-13319 GCF_004355925.1 Anarrhichthys ocellatus | reverse complement strand
ACACACACACACACACACACACACACACACACACACACACACACACAGTTATGGCAACAGCAAGGTTCTCATCGAAATATACATGTTGATATTATTCCGAAATATAAATTGCAACCTCTTTACATATTATTTGACAGAATGTGCATCATAAAACTGCGCATGCTTGTGTGTGTTTGTGTATGCAGGCTTTTACTCACGTGCATGAGCCAGGCTGAGGGCCCAGAGACGCAGGTAGGAGGCTGTGTTGGAGATGCATCCCAGACAGTACTCTATGGTGTGGATGGCCTGGTGGACAGCTACGTCACCAAAGTCAAACTGTGGGGAAAGACAAGATGGTTAGCACACACCGACTGGTTATAGTCACATATTTTTGTGTCTATATATATATATATATATATGGTATATATGTACATATGTTATGTTTTACATGTAGAGGCATTGAGCTGATAGTAGTTATTATGACTCCACGTTCAAGGAACCTTCAGGTCACAAGCCCACTTCTCCTAACCTTCAGGCCACCTCTGCATCCACTGTGTTTCAAATTGAAACAAACTTTTTGGGAACCTCTTGTACGTTTAGTAGCAGGTATATCTGTATTATTCAATGTCATAACATGATTTGTAATGAGGTACTGCAGTGATTAAGTATTGCACTGGCCTAAAGTCTCAGAACATACAAAAAGAATGGTCAGAATTGGTGTAGCAGAGGCCGAACACCAAAAAACCCTGGATCCTACACTTCCCATAATGCAACTCACCCAGAGCAGGGACTTCTTTGTGTGTTGTAAAGCCAACAGAGTTCCTCCGTTCTCTCCTTCCTGCTTGGCAAACTCGCATCTTTCAAAAACTACACCAGTTGGTAGTGTGTATTAAATGTATTTCTAGTTTCCAAACTCAAACCAAAACATCTGGTTCATGTCACTTCTCAGAGTTAACAAAGCCCCTCCAGAGCCACAGGAAACCTCATGCAACCGTTTTCACAGGCAGCGTAGCACCAACTATGACATGTGAAGCCAGTGGAAAGCACCTTCCAGGATATTGATTCTTTTGTCTGCAGCTTTGCTCAAATGACTAAACTATCTCCCCGTAAGAAGGAATGTAACTACGGCTGCTGGTCTCTGCTGGAGGCTCCGAAGGAATCGGAGCCAAAGGAGGTTCTGGTGAACATGCAGGATTTTGTCTGTTTTCACCAGAATGACAAACATTAAGAATAACTGTATAGAAATATCTTCTCTCTGATGGTCATATAGAGACTTCAGCATTAAACTGAAGTAACGGTTTCATAACCAGTTAAAAGTTGCTCACATGAACTTTTATATAAATGTGAGTACAAATGAAACAGTTGTTGTATTTTCAATATGCTTGCTACAATAGTAAACATTCTTTTGAGACTTAAACAAAATCATTTCCAGAAAGTCATTACTGACACATACGTCATCTCAACACTTTACTTTCTGCTCCACACTCACAGAGGACTATCCCCCGGCTGTGCTACTCAAACAGTGGTCAGTAATAACAACTGTACAGTCAGCATGGCATGAACCATGGAAATGACTTGGAATGGAAATTCCGTTATCATCTTAATGAGGGGCTGCTTTGACCTTTGACCCCCGCCGGAGCCTTCAGATCTGATCAGGCTGGTTTGAGTTTCTTTCCTTTTTTTGACCCTAGCGTGATCACAGCGCAGGGACTTGTTTGTGTGTTGTAAAGCCAACAGAGTTCCTCCGTTCTCTCCTTCCTGGAACAAGACTAGCCTTTCCTGTATGGAGGGGGGAGACATGGGAGTCTATTGCTCTGACTTACTCTTGTTGGATTTGGCTTTGCGCTGGCCCGGTTTCCTCTTTCCATGCCTCTCTTTTGTCCTTGGAGCCGTGAAATAGAGTTCATGCAAGCAGCACTCATTGTTTCCATTCAAAGGGTCTCCGACATAAGTGGCTAATGAAAGCAACCCTGGCTAACACGCCGTACTGGCAAAATGCACCGAGGCCAGTGGCTCTGATCACAAATGTTGTGAACCAACATTTCAGCTGAGCAGAGAGTGTGATTTCATGTACATTCACAGCGTACAGGACTTTAGACTTGTGATGAAATGGCTCAGTTTAAACAACATTGTTTTTAGCAGCCACACATTTCTTTCAGACTGATTTGCCAGGACAAAGTTAAACATGTTTCAAAACCAAGGCAAAGACTGAGGGTACATTTGAAGAGCAGAGATGTGTGAGGCGGCAACCTCCAGTTCTGAAAAGTGAAGCCAATGTGGAAGTAACCTGCATTCTTTCTTTGGTCGGCCAAAAAACCATCATCGTTCAGTTGTATTTAGCTCCACCCACTTCTGTTTGTAAAAAAAAATCAAGATGGCAATTGCTAAAACACCGAACTCAAGGCCTCAAAACCACAGTCCAATGAGTGACGTCTGGGAGACTACATCTACATCTTATAATACGGTCTGTGGCTTTGACTCGTCCTAGAAGTTTTAACTCCGAACACAAACACTGATGACCCATCCTTTTTTCATAATTTTTTTTCATCCTTCTCAAACAATTGTAACTGCCCAGTCATAATAGGAGGCGATTTCAACACAGTTATCGACCCATCAGTAGACAGATCTAAAAATCCAAATAATAAGCGTACCTGGCAATCCACAGACACGATAAAACAGTTCATGAGTGATTTTGGTCTTGGCAATATTTGGCGATTACAGCACCCAAACTCAAGAGAATACTCATTCTTCTCACCAGTTCACCACTCATACTCACGCATTGACTTCTTCCTCAACAGCAATTCAATCATATCTAATATTTCAGACTCGAAAATCCATCCTATCATTATTAGCGACCATGCTCCCGTAACATTTATATGGAACAGAGTTACTGTACATAAACCTGTCACTAGATGGCGCTTCAATATATCTCTTCTCAAAGACCCTCAGTTTGACAGTCTTATTAAAAAAGAGTGGGCGTCCTTCTTACAAATAAATGATTCCCCAGAGTCATCACCAACCCTTCTGTGGGAAACATGGAAAGCAGTTTTAAGAGGAATAATCATTTCATTCTCCGTTTACAAAAAAAAAAGAAAAACAACAAGAAGCTGAACTGGAACAACAAATCAACCGACTCGAAACCATTAATGCAAGTAACCCAACAACGGAAACCCAGAACGAATTAAGAAAGTACAAATTCCAAATAAATGAAATTATAAATAATAAAACTCAATTCCTCATACACAGATTTAGACAAGAACATTTTCACCATAGCAATAAATCCGGTAAATATTTGGCAAATCAAATTAAACGAAATAAAGAAAAAACAACAATCTCAATCATCAAGGACTCTGCAGGGAAGCCCACAAATTCACCCGATGAAATAAATAAAATCTTCAGAAGTTTTTATGCCAATCTATATTCATCTAAAAATAACCCAAATCAAGAAGACATCAACTCATTTCTCAACAGCATTGATCTACCACAGCTTAACAAAGAACAAATCAACATACTTGACTCACCATTAACACAGGACGAACTTTGTACTGCCCTCAATCTTATGCCCAATAACAAAGCACCAGGTCCCGATGGCTTCCCAGCTGAGTTCTGTAAACACTTCTGGTTCATTCTAGCTCCACTCTTTAACAAAATGATAACTGAAATAAAACAAAATTTGCAATTTCCAGCCAACATGAACACAGCCAGTATATCACTCCTCCTCAAACCAAACAAAGATCCAACTCTTCCTTCTAGTTACCGTCCCATTTCTCTTCTCAATGTAGATATTAAAATCATCACTAAGGCACTAACTCACAGATTAGACAAAGTCACTCCATCCATAATTCATCCAGATCAAACCGGCTTTATCAAAGGTAGACATTCATCCACTAACACACGCAGACTGTTTCAGTTAATCAATTACTCATCATTACAACAAACTGGTACCATCATAGCCTCCTTAGATGCAGAAAAAGCTTTCGACAGAGTAAACTGGACATTTCTCACAAGCACATTAAAGAGATTTGGCTTTGGGGAATCATTTATTAACTGGGTTAAAATTCTATACACTTCACCTTCAGCCACTGCCATCACCAATGGACAAACCTCACAAAGTTTCACACTGCACAGGGGGACTAGGCAAGGATGCCCACTCTCCCCCTCACTTTTTACCATTTTCATTGAACCGTTAGCTGCAGCCATTCGTCAGAACATATACATAAAAGGAATTGAAACACTCAACACCCATCACAATGGGTATTTTTCCTTCCATCTCAAAAGGCTCAAGGACATTCTCACACACACACACACGCACATACACATATACACACAGACACTGACTATATGATGTTTGCTAGCTTTTATCCCACTGTTCTTGTCATCCTCTTGTTGTTATGTCTATGTATTGTCTAATATTGTCTCTTGTCTTTCAATAAAAAAATTTAAAAAAAAAGAAAAAAAAAAGAAGTTTTAACTCCGGCTCGTCTCTGTCTTGTGGGTAGTGGTCTTGGATCACACTTCATAATCTGTCCTAAAAGGCAAACATATTGTTCTTTGTGAGAGCGTCTGCCTAAAATCTTAATGTGCAATAAATAAATCTCAAGAATTTCAAAGCTATATACGAAAGTGATTGAACTTATTCTGCCTCGTTTCAACTATAGCGGGGCTTGTCACAGACATGCAGATGGACATAGATGGACATAGGAGTACAGGAGGTTCACACAGGAAGACCACCACTTGGTAATACAGGCACAAACAGATCAGGCAAGACGGCATCCAGACATGTTAAGAAGATACCAAAACTCAGTTTCTTACCGGCTCTTCCTCTGCGTGCTTGAAAGTAAGCAAAGGTCAAAGGTTAGTGTCAGAATTCAAAAACCGCATCCATCCATCAGGTCCCATCCTACTTCTGCAGGTTATTTCATTAGACTGACTGCTGAGGTTGGGTTTCCTTTTGATTATTTGTAATGTAAATGTAATTCAATGAGACCTTTATCTCTTTCTCTCTCTGACTGTTACAAGCATTGATTTGTGTCATGTATCGCATTAGACATGCACAAATTGCATTGCACTAGCCTGGTAAGCTAACAGTCAATAATGGATGAAATAAAGCAAAATAGAACTTTTTTCGGGTCTCGTATCTCAAATTTGGCACCTCTTGGGTTCGGTCGGGTTGGATCTTAAAGGATAACTTCTGATTTTCTTGTTCATACAATAATCTTACATCATATGTATGATTTATGAGATTAATTCAGATTGTTGAAGCCTTCAGAATGTGTTTGAAGGAGAGAAGGAGCCCTGCATCACTCAATTTATCTGGATGTTAACATTTTCTCAACTACTCAGTAAGATGTCCAACCTGACACTCTAACAGTTAACTCAACATTATGCAATAGTAAATTCCATAAGCCTGTTGTTAAGTCATGGCGACATGGAATATCATACGCTTGCAATAATGATGACAGACTGCAGTCTCATAACAGTACAGTTATGTAATATGTTATCGCTACATAAACAACTCAGAGATGTATTATGCAGGAGACCTGGGAGAGCCTCTGAGTCACAGACAGAAACAAATCTGCCTGGTATTTTGAGAAATTCCACCCGCTGGTTCTCATGAACACCACCTCTCTGTTTATGTTTCTGAAATGGAAAGTCCATCTCTTATCTGCTGCGGTCCATCCCTGCCCCGCCTCTCTCTCTGCACGCTGTGCCCACATCGTCCTCATCTCTTGTGACTACTCAGGAGAGATATCTCTGATATGAAGGTAGAGCAGGGAGGGAAGCATGGCGCTGGTGAAGGAGCTGAGACAGAATATTTACATTTACTATTGTTGTGGTTGTAAGCTTTAGACAGTCTGAAGCTGGAACTGCTGGAACTACACAGTGCTGAACTTAAAGGTGTTTAATTTGAAATTCAGAACATTAATATTTCATCAAGCAACTATTGTCTATGTAAAGAGATAGTGGAGTAATGTCTCCCTCTGTGTGTGTTTTTATCTAGGCTTTTCTCTGCTTTGTTTACTTAGCCGGTCTGCCGCGCATGCACGTTAGTTGTGCCCCACTGGCTAGCTAATGACCAACGCTCTGCACCACTCTCATACGGCGGTATCAGCCCCACCCTCAGGTTAACACTGTTAGCGCTCTCTGCAAGTCGTCTCCATGTTGAGGCAATGGGAATGCTCTGAATTGTGTATCGAGCACCTCTAACTATTGTCATCATTTCAGTATGATATGATCAATATGATTGATCATAAAGCAGACTACACATTCGTTAGTGAGCCAAATACAAGTGATTGTGATGCAACGACAAACACCATATAGGTTTTGGCATCGCATAGCCATCCCACCGGAACAAAAGATAGCATGGAAACATTTTGTAATGGCAAGCATTTTAAATACATAAAGGTGCAATCTTAAATACAGGAACCATCAGAATCAGAGGTATTGCAATATTTGGATGATGTTTCAGTACTATGCTGCACACAAAACATCAGCTGAAAAGGCACAGCAGGTAAAAGGCCAATGCGGAGAAAGATTTCGTTTGTATTTCATATGTATTGGCATATAGAGAATGGAAATAACCCATTCAATTATAGACGGATATCAAGTCTTCTCACTTCAATTTTAAAGTGACACACAGAGATACTATCAAAATGCAGGCCTGGGAGAGGATGGAACTGTAATCAGTGACGTTAGCTGATATATTTCATGGGCTCACCTCTTCTCCTTCCTCTGAGTGCTGGGAGAGGTGGTCATGGTCCACGATGCCAGTCTCATCCTCCGTGGGCCCGTTGCCCACCCGCACCCCTCCGAACTTCTGCGTACCCTGTTGGGTGAGTCCGGTGCATGATGAGGACACGCCTGTTTGCTCTAAAGACTGCTCTAGATTCTCTGCAGGGGTTTCTTCCCTCTTCTGGGACTAGACACAAAAGCCACAAGAGCTGTGTCTAGCTTAAAGCAAGCCTTGGGTTGAACGCTTTCTTCATTTACTTCATTTGTTGAAAGTAACAGGGCACCCCGTACAGTGAGTTAAGGCTTTCATTCCAAAATGAAAAACATCCACCACTTGTGAAACACAACGCTGCTCATTGGTCGAGTTAAACCTCAACAAACACAAATGAAGATTTTTGTAAAGTACAGCTTGTAACTGCAAAACCTCTAAATATGACTAAAATCAACATTTCCTGTTGGCTCATCGAGCGACCAGCAACATCCTGATCCAGTCCAGTGCTTTTGTCACTTGTCCAAAATGGCTTTTAATGTGCTTGACAGCAGGCTAGTTAGCTCAGGTGGCTAATTTGTATCAGAAATGTCAGCTAGCTAATAACTTCATAGTCTTTGATAACTTAGAGGCAGGGTTGGTAACCTTCTTGATGTTGACATTCTATTGAAATTCTCCTTATATCCATCTTCAATCAATGAATCAAAGAAAGAGAAGAATATCTGGTCTCCGTAGCTGTCACAGGACTGTAATAAGACAACTGAAGACACAAACTGCTACTTCACCCTCATACAGTAACTATGGGCGATGTCATCCTAGAAAATGAGCTAAACGTTTTATAAAATCACAATAATATCAATTGACAACCTTTTTTCAACAATAAGAATGAGACATAAACAAAATGAAAGGTAACCTTTGCTGTAATGTTAATGACGGGATGTTCTAAACGTTTTAAAACAAGAACTTACTCAACGACCTGCATGCATCGGCAGAATCACATCACATCCTGCACCACAAAAGGACCTACACTGTCCTCTGTCAAATAATTGCAGAAATTCTCCAAAAAACAATCTAAAAAATGACCTGGTGCCAAAACGTACAAAGTTTATATGTAGGACTCTTCCTGTGAACGTGGTAAACACAACCATAATTCTTTAAAGTTGGTACTGATCTCTGGTCTGATGGGACTGCATTTCTTTGAGCTTTAAGCCGACCAGTGAGAGCAAAGAGAGCACCAGGCTCATATATCAGGTAATTCACATTCGTTAGACAGAAAGAATTTTGGTAAGAAGTCGTCAAATGTACAGCTAGAGTAAGAGGATACAAGTGGTAGACCATCAGCTGTTAGGGTGCCTCATTCTGACAAGTATTTCAACCAAATTTCCCACCAAAATATGAGCGTTTCCAAGGCAGGCTTTAAGCATGTTTCATGACAACACAACCAACCACATTACACAATACAACGTGCATTGAAATGAATGGCAGAATAGGAGTGAAAAAAAAGGTTATATCACAGGTTATAAATGTTAATCATCAAAGGTGCCAGTAAGGTTATAGGTGGGATCAGATCCACATACCAGGTGCATTTTCCACAGGTGCTGACGCCGAAGCACCATAGTTTTCACAATCAGCATACAGGGAACACATGCAAGGGCAATCAGCACCAACAAAATCTGGATCCCCATCTACAGATTCAAACAGAGAGAGGTTAACAGGGTGTTGGTGATGTGTAGCAATGATCAGAAGATACTAATTCCCCGAACACATCCTGCTGAGGCCTCACTCCGTCCTCCCTCTCAACGATGGCACTCTATTTTTCTCCTGTTCGACCGAATACAAGCTGTCCTTTGCTTTCCTGCAACACAGGTACGTGTTACAGTTATTTGTTGTTTTAATCTAACAATAGTAATATGCTGATCTGTTAAAAGGTGAGTACACTTTTCTGCAGAATGAGAAAAAAGCAATCTCATGACACAGGTTGGGCAATACCTTAACAAATAAGTAAGCCACAACTGTAAATGTGCATGATACAGAGAAGCTTTGGTGTACCGTTGATTGGTTGACAGCAAATCAACGGTACACAACTATTTCTAACCAATCATATCAAGAGCAGACACCCCGTAACAGAACAGGCATAGCAGGGTTGGTTGAGCTAGCTGAACACACCACATGTTTTTAAAGCAGACAGATGGAGGAGATGAGCACGTCAGCACAGACAGTGACAGCTCAGCAGTCACAACCTTAAACGTTCAGAGCTGTTGTGGATAAACAAGGTAATACAGCCCACTCTCGACCTGGTAGACCTAGTAGTCTAGTAGTTTTTAGAGTCCAAAAACTTAGACGAAACTAGGTAGACTGGTAACTCTGGGCAAAAGAGTTCTCTGATAGCATCTCCATCAGGCACTATATGTAGCAAGAGCCGGAATGTTTAAACTCCCAGACATTTTTAGCTTCATTTCAAATCCAAGGGCTGGAATAGAGCAGAAAAAAAGAAACATACCATATTACTGTCCTGATACTTTGTGGCTACACTGGTGGTCTGGCTAGCAGAGTAAAGTAGTTTGAGAAAGTGATGATCTGAGTTCATGTCGGCAAGAACAACCCCTCCAGAAGTATCCCAGAGCGAGGCACTAAATCCCTGCCAGCACCAGGGCTGCTGTTCTGTAGAAACTGACCTCTGACCATAAGACAAGTTAAACTTTTCCTTCTCCATAGCGATACCTGAACTTGCGTATTGGCCGATAGACAGAGTATCGATCCAATAATAATGCGTCAAAATACCAACGGCGTTTTACTGGCGTTTTCCAGTGTTAAAATGTTGTCAAATTCCTCTCAACAGAGATGAGAAAGAAGCGAGACGCCTCATGCCATCATCAAGTCCGGATGCAGCAACCGTTTTATTTTTCTGGAGTGAGTCATCTCGCTTCTTTCTCATCTCTGTTAAAAGTTGCACTGCTCAGTACCGATGGGGCAGGATGCACGGATCGGTTAGCGAGAGACACATGTTGTTACCTGATCCAGCACTTCAGGCTGTATCAGAGGCATTTCTGGTACGGGTATCAGTACAACTATTTATGATATATATATAGCATTGTTAATTACTATTAATTAAATATACTATTATGTGTGTTGGCTTTGAGCTGCTGTACAACTCACTACCAGGGTTCAACCATACTAGTGCATGAGCGAGGGGCAGGGAGCTGGGAGAGGCAGAGGGAGCACCTGTCCCCTGTAGAGGGGCTTGCTGGTGGGGTCGCTGTAGTTGAAGAGACACATGTTGATGAAGTGGATGAGCAGGCTGGGCGCGTCCTTGGAGGTGAAGGCGTCATAGGCCGTCCACTTGTAGAAGACCAGCAGGGCGAGGTAGCCAAACAGGCTCGCCATGAAGACGATCTCGGGGATGAAGCCCAGGAAGATGTTCAGCGGCTTCTTGAAGTACCTGGAGAAATTCAGTCAACAACACAAACAAAGCAGATTGTATAGTAGCGCTGCTACTGTATGTCGGTGACGGAGAATCACTTTGCTTATGTTGGCCTCCAGTGAAAATAATTGTTTCATCATACTCCATCAGTGTAGTCGTGTATCCATTCAGATGGATGTAATAACTGTGTTAGCTATGGGGGCAATGTGGACATAAGAAAAGTGAAAACAATGTTTTAAAACTTGAAACAAACAAGGCTTGAACTTTGGTATTTCAGACCAATTTAAGTAGTTTGGATGTTTTTTGGAAGCTTCTCTTTCCCTCTCCTCTCCTGCTCCCCTGCCCTTAGACGTTCCTCTCCTTGCCTCCTCTCTTCTTTCTCCTCTCATGTCCCTCCCTGAGGCCTCCTGTCCTCTTCTGTTCCTAAGTTTGATTAATGTCCCCTCTTTGTCTATCAATGGAAACAAACACGTAATAATCTTAAGAATTACCAGAAGTTTTCAGTGACAGTAACAACAACTGTTTTTTACGAGCCAGGATAGACTACTTGCACCGGTGCAAAGAAATTAATTCAGGTTACATCATTTCATCCGTCTAGATTTTATGCACATGCATATTATGCCTGCCTGACTTTCTCCTCCTTGGGAAATATCAGAGTGACCTCATTTTCTTAAAAATTGTGCCGTTAACTAGGATGAACTGGTCGGGCTTCACAGGTAGAATAACAGACGTGTTGTGGAGCAATAATAACCAAGTACGTATTGAGGGAGGTGGATCAGATGATTGATCACAGAATGTTGTTTTCTTTTTTTGCCCTGGTTGCAAAGATTTTGCCGTGGCGGCCACCAGAAACCAGTGAGTAAACCTATTAAACCAGAGTCATAACTCAAACGTGATCACACCAGCAATCCTGAGTACAAGTATACTGCTGGGATCAGTGGAATCCACTCCTCACATTGAACTGTTCCTTCAGTATCAGCAGTAATCCAGGTTTTTGCAGTCTGAATATCTGCAGTCACAGAGCAATAAGGACCTGGAGGATGATGGTATAGATTCACCAAAATGTTAACAGATATTCCAAAAAATATTCCGGGACCTCACTTTCCCTGTACATTACCTGAAGCATGATGGGAAGCCTGATTTGAAAATCTCCAAACATTTTCATTCTAAAACTGGAGAGAGAAAATCCAAGAAGATGATCTGCTTGTTTTACACCACTGGTACATTCTTTGACAACATGTCACAGCTCCGCCCCTTCTCTCCTGTCACTCTGTCTCTCGCTCACCTCATCAGCTCATTCAGCGCACCTGTTAGTCACACCCACCTCATCAGCTCATCACTCTCACCTGCTCACTCTGCTGCACCTACTATTTAGACCCCAGTCTCACACACACTCACTGCCAGATTGTTCTCCGCATTATGCCAGACATTCCAGTGTTTACCCTCCGACTAGTTTCCCGTTGCCGACCCTGCCTGTTTGGACTTCTCCGCCTTGCCTCTGCCCCGGTAAACCACTCAGCCTTCTGTCCCCGACCACGAGATCCTGCCTCTGGTTTCTGTCTGCCTTCTCCCCTGACGGCTTGGCGTTCCACCATGTGGGATTCTACACCTGTGCATATCCAAGACTGTTACCTGTTGTGTGTTCATTTGAGAATAAAGCTTTGATTCCAATTATTCTGTGTGCCTGTCGTACTGCTTCTGAGTCCTTACCACACCTGTTACACAACATAGATACTAGCAATATGTTAAAAACCTGTGGACATACAGGCTAAAGCCTCAAACAGAGAACATGTATAGTGCCGCTTGGCAATTGATGTCATTTCTGAGGAGTTTTAGGGCCTCGGTAGTCAGATCTTCCTCAAATGACCAATTTTTTGTAACCAACCTCCCTTGGTTCAAACTTTTCTCTCAAGCTCTCTTTTTTCATTATTCACATAACTACTTTCATCACTTTCTGTGCAAACAACTGAGCAAAAACAATTTCCAGTAGTGTAAACCATTCTTTTCAGTACATCTGGCCCCTTTCGTAGGCCTTATGCCACATCTTCGAGTGTGGCCATTCAAACCCGGTACGAACCCTTTTGCCTGTAGTGACTATGCTTTAAGCCTGTAGAGAACGGGAGTGAAAACTGAGGACACCAAATGGTGCAGGTGTTCAATTCCAGCATTGTGTCCTACGTACAGGTGGTTGAAGAGACTGAGAGACACTCCAAACAGCATGTGAATGACACCCAGGATCACAGACATCTTCATCTTGAATGAGTTGAGGAAGGTCAGCTTGTTGGTGGCAACATTCCAGATCTGCAGAGATTACACAAAGTGAAATGTTTGAGGGCATTATGGTGTACTAACGTAAAACAAATACATTGGGAAATCTACATATTGTTTGCTCCTTTGTGTTAATTATTTTGGTGATTCAGCCTGCTGGTGCCTACAGATGATGCTGATCTTTAAAAGCACCGCTTAGATATACAGTTTCATTTTAGGGTTAAAAAAGGCTCAATCATTTTCTGAACCAGCTGGGCACTGTAGCTTTTCAAAGACGTTACTCAGACAGCAGTGAAACGGTGCATACGATTGGGATTACTGTGTATGTGTACATGTAGAAACATGTCACCCAGTGCAACAGTGTGGCTCACTGATGTGTTTTTAATCACTATGGACAACAATGGAGCTCTATGACACAGAGGAAGAAGATATATCAGGCTCTGATACACACTTTGTTTGCCCTGTGATTCTTACCACAGAAAACAACTACGATCTACCTATTTCTGTTTTTCTAGTGAGTGTACGGATTTTACCGGGTCAATTCCGAGTGGATACGGCCCGTTGAAGACACCAGGAACAGCTGGGTCTAACTGTAGAACTCCATTTGCATCAAGTGTCTCAAACCTAGGACAGAGCAGCAGGAAATGAATCAATGTATTGACAGGAAGCAGATTATATACAACGACCAGCAATACATTTTAGAACATGAATCAACCACATAGAGTACAGTAGTAAGATAACACATGACTGTCGATGCTATGTTATATATGATGAGAGAACATACATAAGGTTCCTGGAAAAAAAGTGTTTTACACCAGCAACTAGTTGCTAGCGTAGCCGTAACAGTCTTTTAGACGGAGCACAGTACAACCACTTCAAATGCAAAAAAAAAACCAGTGAATTATTTCATGACAAACGGTTTGTCCATTA
>NW_022281099.1:0-13322 GCF_004355925.1 Anarrhichthys ocellatus | reverse complement strand
ACACACACACACACACACACACACACACACACACACACACACACACAGTTATGGCAACAGCAAGGTTCTCATCGAAATATACATGTTGATATTATTCCGAAATATAAATTGCAACCTCTTTACATATTATTTGACAGAATGTGCATCATAAAACTGCGCATGCTTGTGTGTGTTTGTGTATGCAGGCTTTTACTCACGTGCATGAGCCAGGCTGAGGGCCCAGAGACGCAGGTAGGAGGCTGTGTTGGAGATGCATCCCAGACAGTACTCTATGGTGTGGATGGCCTGGTGGACAGCTACGTCACCAAAGTCAAACTGTGGGGAAAGACAAGATGGTTAGCACACACCGACTGGTTATAGTCACATATTTTTGTGTCTATATATATATATATATATATATGGTATATATGTACATATGTTATGTTTTACATGTAGAGGCATTGAGCTGATAGTAGTTATTATGACTCCACGTTCAAGGAACCTTCAGGTCACAAGCCCACTTCTCCTAACCTTCAGGCCACCTCTGCATCCACTGTGTTTCAAATTGAAACAAACTTTTTGGGAACCTCTTGTACGTTTAGTAGCAGGTATATCTGTATTATTCAATGTCATAACATGATTTGTAATGAGGTACTGCAGTGATTAAGTATTGCACTGGCCTAAAGTCTCAGAACATACAAAAAGAATGGTCAGAATTGGTGTAGCAGAGGCCGAACACCAAAAAACCCTGGATCCTACACTTCCCATAATGCAACTCACCCAGAGCAGGGACTTCTTTGTGTGTTGTAAAGCCAACAGAGTTCCTCCGTTCTCTCCTTCCTGCTTGGCAAACTCGCATCTTTCAAAAACTACACCAGTTGGTAGTGTGTATTAAATGTATTTCTAGTTTCCAAACTCAAACCAAAACATCTGGTTCATGTCACTTCTCAGAGTTAACAAAGCCCCTCCAGAGCCACAGGAAACCTCATGCAACCGTTTTCACAGGCAGCGTAGCACCAACTATGACATGTGAAGCCAGTGGAAAGCACCTTCCAGGATATTGATTCTTTTGTCTGCAGCTTTGCTCAAATGACTAAACTATCTCCCCGTAAGAAGGAATGTAACTACGGCTGCTGGTCTCTGCTGGAGGCTCCGAAGGAATCGGAGCCAAAGGAGGTTCTGGTGAACATGCAGGATTTTGTCTGTTTTCACCAGAATGACAAACATTAAGAATAACTGTATAGAAATATCTTCTCTCTGATGGTCATATAGAGACTTCAGCATTAAACTGAAGTAACGGTTTCATAACCAGTTAAAAGTTGCTCACATGAACTTTTATATAAATGTGAGTACAAATGAAACAGTTGTTGTATTTTCAATATGCTTGCTACAATAGTAAACATTCTTTTGAGACTTAAACAAAATCATTTCCAGAAAGTCATTACTGACACATACGTCATCTCAACACTTTACTTTCTGCTCCACACTCACAGAGGACTATCCCCCGGCTGTGCTACTCAAACAGTGGTCAGTAATAACAACTGTACAGTCAGCATGGCATGAACCATGGAAATGACTTGGAATGGAAATTCCGTTATCATCTTAATGAGGGGCTGCTTTGACCTTTGACCCCCGCCGGAGCCTTCAGATCTGATCAGGCTGGTTTGAGTTTCTTTCCTTTTTTTGACCCTAGCGTGATCACAGCGCAGGGACTTGTTTGTGTGTTGTAAAGCCAACAGAGTTCCTCCGTTCTCTCCTTCCTGGAACAAGACTAGCCTTTCCTGTATGGAGGGGGGAGACATGGGAGTCTATTGCTCTGACTTACTCTTGTTGGATTTGGCTTTGCGCTGGCCCGGTTTCCTCTTTCCATGCTTCTCTTTTGTCCTTGGAGCCGTGAAATAGAGTTCATGCAAGCAGCACTCATTGTTTCCATTCAAAGGGTCTCCGACATAAGTGGCTAATGAAAGCAACCCTGGCTAACACGCCGTACTGGCAAAATGCACCGAGGCCAGTGGCTCTGATCACAAATGTTGTGAACCAACATTTCAGCTGAGCAGAGAGTGTGATTTCATGTACATTCACAGCGTACAGGACTTTAGACTTGTGATGAAATGGCTCAGTTTAAACAACATTGTTTTTAGCAGCCACACATTTCTTTCAGACTGATTTGCCAGGACAAAGTTAAACATGTTTCAAAACCAAGGCAAAGACTGAGGGTACATTTGAAGAGCAGAGATGTGTGAGGCGGCAACCTCCAGTTCTGAAAAGTGAAGCCAATGTGGAAGTAACCTGCATTCTTTCTTTGGTCGGCCAAAAAACCATCATCGTTCAGTTGTATTTAGCTCCACCCACTTCTGTTTGTAAAAAAAAATCAAGATGGCAATTGCTAAAACACCGAACTCAAGGCCTCAAAACCACAGTCCAATGAGTGACGTCTGGGAGACTACATCTACATCTTATAATACGGTCTGTGGCTTTGACTCGTCCTAGAAGTTTTAACTCCGAACACAAACACTGATGACCCATCCTTTTTTCATAATTTTTTTTCATCCTTCTCAAACAATTGTAACTGCCCAGTCATAATAGGAGGCGATTTCAACACAGTTATCGACCCATCAGTAGACAGATCTAAAAATCCAAATAATAAGCGTACCTGGCAATCCACAGACACGATAAAACAGTTCATGAGTGATTTTGGTCTTGGCAATATTTGGCGATTACAGCACCCAAACTCAAGAGAATACTCATTCTTCTCACCAGTTCACCACTCATACTCACGCATTGACTTCTTCCTCAACAGCAATTCAATCATATCTAATATTTCAGACTCGAAAATCCATCCTATCATTATTAGCGACCATGCTCCCGTAACATTTATATGGAACAGAGTTACTGTACATAAACCTGTCACTAGATGGCGCTTCAATATATCTCTTCTCAAAGACCCTCAGTTTGACAGTCTTATTAAAAAAGAGTGGGCGTCCTTCTTACAAATAAATGATTCCCCAGAGTCATCACCAACCCTTCTGTGGGAAACATGGAAAGCAGTTTTAAGAGGAATAATCATTTCATTCTCCGTTTACAAAAAAAAAAGAAAAACAACAAGAAGCTGAACTGGAACAACAAATCAACCGACTCGAAACCATTAATGCAAGTAACCCAACAACGGAAACCCAGAACGAATTAAGAAAGTACAAATTCCAAATAAATGAAATTATAAATAATAAAACTCAATTCCTCATACACAGATTTAGACAAGAACATTTTCACCATAGCAATAAATCCGGTAAATATTTGGCAAATCAAATTAAACGAAATAAAGAAAAAACAACAATCTCAATCATCAAGGACTCTGCAGGGAAGCCCACAAATTCACCCGATGAAATAAATAAAATCTTCAGAAGTTTTTATGCCAATCTATATTCATCTAAAAATAACCCAAATCAAGAAGACATCAACTCATTTCTCAACAGCATTGATCTACCACAGCTTAACAAAGAACAAATCAACATACTTGACTCACCATTAACACAGGACGAACTTTGTACTGCCCTCAATCTTATGCCCAATAACAAAGCACCAGGTCCCGATGGCTTCCCAGCTGAGTTCTGTAAACACTTCTGGTTCATTCTAGCTCCACTCTTTAACAAAATGATAACTGAAATAAAACAAAATTTGCAATTTCCAGCCAACATGAACACAGCCAGTATATCACTCCTCCTCAAACCAAACAAAGATCCAACTCTTCCTTCTAGTTACCGTCCCATTTCTCTTCTCAATGTAGATATTAAAATCATCACTAAGGCACTAACTCACAGATTAGACAAAGTCACTCCATCCATAATTCATCCAGATCAAACCGGCTTTATCAAAGGTAGACATTCATCCACTAACACACGCAGACTGTTTCATTTAATCAATTACTCATCATTACAACAAACTGGTACCATCATAGCCTCCTTAGATGCAGAAAAAGCTTTCGACAGAGTAAACTGGACATTTCTCACAAGCACATTAAAGAGATTTGGCTTTGGGGAATCATTTATTAACTGGGTTAAAATTCTATACACTTCACCTTCAGCCACTGCCATCACCAATGGACAAACCTCACAAAGTTTCACACTGCACAGGGGGACTAGGCAAGGATGCCCACTCTCCCCCTCACTTTTTACCATTTTCATTGAACCGTTAGCTGCAGCCATTCGTCAGAACATATACATAAAAGGAATTGAAACACTCAACACCCATCACAATGGGTATTTTTCCTTCCATCTCAAAAGGCTCAAGGACATTCTCACACACACACACACGCACATACACATATACACACAGACACTGACTATATGATGTTTGCTAGCTTTTATCCCACTGTTCTTGTCATCCTCTTGTTGTTATGTCTATGTATTGTCTAATATTGTCTCTTGTCTTTCAATAAAAAAATTTAAAAAAAAAGAAAAAAAAAAGAAGTTTTAACTCCGGCTCGTCTCTGTCTTGTGGGTAGTGGTCTTGGATCACACTTCATAATCTGTCCTAAAAGGCAAACATATTGTTCTTTGTGAGAGCGTCTGCCTAAAATCTTAATGTGCAATAAATAAATCTCAAGAATTTCAAAGCTATATACGAAAGTGATTGAACTTATTCTGCCTCGTTTCAACTATAGCGGGGCTTGTCACAGACATGCAGATGGACATAGATGGACATAGGAGTACAGGAGGTTCACACAGGAAGACCACCACTTGGTAATACAGGCACAAACAGATCAGGCAAGACGGCATCCAGACATGTTAAGAAGATACCAAAACTCAGTTTCTTACCGGCTCTTCCTCTGCGTGCTTGAAAGTAAGCAAAGGTCAAAGGTTAGTGTCAGAATTCAAAAACCGCATCCATCCATCAGGTCCCATCCTACTTCTGCAGGTTATTTCATTAGACTGACTGCTGAGGTTGGGTTTCCTTTTGATTATTTGTAATGTAAATGTAATTCAATGAGACCTTTATCTCTTTCTCTCTCTGACTGTTACAAGCATTGATTTGTGTCATGTATCGCATTAGACATGCACAAATTGCATTGCACTAGCCTGGTAAGCTAACAGTCAATAATGGATGAAATAAAGCAAAATAGAACTTTTTTCGGGTCTCGTATCTCAAATTTGGCACCTCTTGGGTTCGGTCGGGTTGGATCTTAAAGGATAACTTCTGATTTTCTTGTTCATACAATAATCTTACATCATATGTATGATTTATGAGATTAATTCAGATTGTTGAAGCCTTCAGAATGTGTTTGAAGGAGAGAAGGAGCCCTGCATCACTCAATTTATCTGGATGTTAACATTTTCTCAACTACTCAGTAAGATGTCCAACCTGACACTCTAACAGTTAACTCAACATTATGCAATAGTAAATTCCATAAGCCTGTTGTTAAGTCATGGCGACATGGAATATCATACGCTTGCAATAATGATGACAGACTGCAGTCTCATAACAGTACAGTTATGTAATATGTTATCGCTACATAAACAACTCAGAGATGTATTATGCAGGAGACCTGGGAGAGCCTCTGAGTCACAGACAGAAACAAATCTGCCTGGTATTTTGAGAAATTCCACCCGCTGGTTCTCATGAACACCACCTCTCTGTTTATGTTTCTGAAATGGAAAGTCCATCTCTTATCTGCTGCGGTCCATCCCTGCCCCGCCTCTCTCTCTGCACGCTGTGCCCACATCGTCCTCATCTCTTGTGACTACTCAGGAGAGATATCTCTGATATGAAGGTAGAGCAGGGAGGGAAGCATGGCGCTGGTGAAGGAGCTGAGACAGAATATTTACATTTACTATTGTTGTGGTTGTAAGCTTTAGACAGTCTGAAGCTGGAACTGCTGGAACTACACAGTGCTGAACTTAAAGGTGTTTAATTTGAAATTCAGAACATTAATATTTCATCAAGCAACTATTGTCTATGTAAAGAGATAGTGGAGTAATGTCTCCCTCTGTGTGTGTTTTTATCTAGGCTTTTCTCTGCTTTGTTTACTTAGCCGGTCTGCCGCGCATGCACGTTAGTTGTGCCCCACTGGCTAGCTAATGACCAACGCTCTGCACCACTCTCATACGGCGGTATCAGCCCCACCCTCAGGTTAACACTGTTAGCGCTCTCTGCAAGTCGTCTCCATGTTGAGGCAATGGGAATGCTCTGAATTGTGTATCGAGCACCTCTAACTATTGTCATCATTTCAGTATGATATGATCAATATGATTGATCATAAAGCAGACTACACATTCGTTAGTGAGCCAAATACAAGTGATTGTGATGCAACGACAAACACCATATAGGTTTTGGCATCGCATAGCCATCCCACCGGAACAAAAGATAGCATGGAAACATTTTGTAATGGCAAGCATTTTAAATACATAAAGGTGCAATCTTAAATACAGGAACCATCAGAATCAGAGGTATTGCAATATTTGGATGATGTTTCAGTACTATGCTGCACACAAAACATCAGCTGAAAAGGCACAGCAGGTAAAAGGCCAATGCGGAGAAAGATTTCGTTTGTATTTCATATGTATTGGCATATAGAGAATGGAAATAACCCATTCAATTATAGACGGATATCAAGTCTTCTCACTTCAATTTTAAAGTGACACACAGAGATACTATCAAAATGCAGGCCTGGGAGAGGATGGAACTGTAATCAGTGACGTTAGCTGATATATTTCATGGGCTCACCTCTTCTCCTTCCTCTGAGTGCTGGGAGAGGTGGTCATGGTCCACGATGCCAGTCTCATCCTCCGTGGGCCCGTTGCCCACCCGCACCCCTCCGAACTTCTGCGTACCCTGTTGGGTGAGTCCGGTGCATGATGAGGACACGCCTGTTTGCTCTAAAGACTGCTCTAGATTCTCTGCAGGGGTTTCTTCCCTCTTCTGGGACTAGACACAAAAGCCACAAGAGCTGTGTCTAGCTTAAAGCAAGCCTTGGGTTGAACGCTTTCTTCATTTACTTCATTTGTTGAAAGTAACAGGGCACCCCGTACAGTGAGTTAAGGCTTTCATTCCAAAATGAAAAACATCCACCACTTGTGAAACACAACGCTGCTCATTGGTCGAGTTAAACCTCAACAAACACAAATGAAGATTTTTGTAAAGTACAGCTTGTAACTGCAAAACCTCTAAATATGACTAAAATCAACATTTCCTGTTGGCTCATCGAGCGACCAGCAACATCCTGATCCAGTCCAGTGCTTTTGTCACTTGTCCAAAATGGCTTTTAATGTGCTTGACAGCAGGCTAGTTAGCTCAGGTGGCTAATTTGTATCAGAAATGTCAGCTAGCTAATAACTTCATAGTCTTTGATAACTTAGAGGCAGGGTTGGTAACCTTCTTGATGTTGACATTCTATTGAAATTCTCCTTATATCCATCTTCAATCAATGAATCAAAGAAAGAGAAGAATATCTGGTCTCCGTAGCTGTCACAGGACTGTAATAAGACAACTGAAGACACAAACTGCTACTTCACCCTCATACAGTAACTATGGGCGATGTCATCCTAGAAAATGAGCTAAACGTTTTATAAAATCACAATAATATCAATTGACAACCTTTTTTCAACAATAAGAATGAGACATAAACAAAATGAAAGGTAACCTTTGCTGTAATGTTAATGACGGGATGTTCTAAACGTTTTAAAACAAGAACTTACTCAACGACCTGCATGCATCGGCAGAATCACATCACATCCTGCACCACAAAAGGACCTACACTGTCCTCTGTCAAATAATTGCAGAAATTCTCCAAAAAACAATCTAAAAAATGACCTGGTGCCAAAACGTACAAAGTTTATATGTAGGACTCTTCCTGTGAACGTGGTAAACACAACCATAATTCTTTAAAGTTGGTACTGATCTCTGGTCTGATGGGACTGCATTTCTTTGAGCTTTAAGCCGACCAGTGAGAGCAAAGAGAGCACCAGGCTCATATATCAGGTAACTCACATTCGTTAGACAGAAAGAATTTTGGTAAGAAGTCGTCAAATGTACAGCTAGAGTAAGAGGATACAAGTGGTAGACCATCAGCTGTTAGGGTGCCTCATTCTGACAAGTATTTCAACCAAATTTCCCACCAAAATATGAGCGTTTCCAAGGCAGGCTTTAAGCATGTTTCATGACAACACAACCAACCACATTACACAATACAACGTGCATTGAAATGAATGGCAGAATAGGAGTGAAAAAAAAGGTTATATCACAGGTTATAAATGTTAATCATCAAAGGTGCCAGTAAGGTTATAGGTGGGATCAGATCCACATACCAGGTGCATTTTCCACAGGTGCTGACGCCGAAGCACCATAGTTTTCACAATCAGCATACAGGGAACACATGCAAGGGCAATCAGCACCAACAAAATCTGGATCCCCATCTACAGATTCAAACAGAGAGAGGTTAACAGGGTGTTGGTGATGTGTAGCAATGATCAGAAGATACTAATTCCCCGAACACATCCTGCTGAGGCCTCACTCCGTCCTCCCTCTCAACGATGGCACTCTATTTTTCTCCTGTTCGACCGAATACAAGCTGTCCTTTGCTTTCCTGCAACACAGGTACGTGTTACAGTTATTTGTTGTTTTAATCTAACAATAGTAATATGCTGATCTGTTAAAAGGTGAGTACACTTTTCTGCAGAATGAGAAAAAAGCAATCTCATGACACAGGTTGGGCAATACCTTAACAAATAAGTAAGCCACAACTGTAAATGTGCATGATACAGAGAAGCTTTGGTGTACCGTTGATTGGTTGACAGCAAATCAACGGTACACAACTATTTCTAACCAATCATATCAAGAGCAGACACCCCGTAACAGAACAGGCATAGCAGGGTTGGTTGAGCTAGCTGAACACACCACATGTTTTTAAAGCAGACAGATGGAGGAGATGAGCACGTCAGCACAGACAGTGACAGCTCAGCAGTCACAACCTTAAACGTTCAGAGCTGTTGTGGATAAACAAGGTAATACAGCCCACTCTCGACCTGGTAGACCTAGTAGTCTAGTAGTTTTTAGAGTCCAAAAACTTAGACGAAACTAGGTAGACTGGTAACTCTGGGCAAAAGAGTTCTCTGATAGCATCTCCATCAGGCACTATATGTAGCAAGAGCCGGAATGTTTAAACTCCCAGACATTTTTAGCTTCATTTCAAATCCAAGGGCTGGAATAGAGCAGAAAAAAAGAAACATACCATATTACTGTCCTGATACTTTGTGGCTACACTGGTGGTCTGGCTAGCAGAGTAAAGTAGTTTGAGAAAGTGATGATCTGAGTTCATGTCGGCAAGAACAACCCCTCCAGAAGTATCCCAGAGCGAGGCACTAAATCCCTGCCAGCACCAGGGCTGCTGTTCTGTAGAAACTGACCTCTGACCATAAGACAAGTTAAACTTTTCCTTCTCCATAGCGATACCTGAACTTGCGTATTGGCCGATAGACAGAGTATCGATCCAATAATAATGCGTCAAAATACCAACGGCGTTTTACTGGCGTTTTCCAGTGTTAAAATGTTGTCAAATTCCTCTCAACAGAGATGAGAAAGAAGCGAGACGCCTCATGCCATCATCAAGTCCGGATGCAGCAACCGTTTTATTTTTCTGGAGTGAGTCATCTCGCTTCTTTCTCATCTCTGTTAAAAGTTGCACTGCTCAGTACCGATGGGGCAGGATGCACGGATCGGTTAGCGAGAGACACATGTTGTTACCTGATCCAGCACTTCAGGCTGTATCAGAGGCATTTCTGGTACGGGTATCAGTACAACTATTTATGATATATATATAGCATTGTTAATTACTATTAATTAAATATACTATTATGTGTGTTGGCTTTGAGCTGCTGTACAACTCACTACCAGGGTTCAACCATACTAGTGCATGAGCGAGGGGCAGGGAGCTGGGAGAGGCAGAGGGAGCACCTGTCCCCTGTAGAGGGGCTTGCTGGTGGGGTCGCTGTAGTTGAAGAGACACATGTTGATGAAGTGGATGAGCAGGCTGGGCGCGTCCTTGGAGGTGAAGGCGTCATAGGCCGTCCACTTGTAGAAGACCAGCAGGGCGAGGTAGCCAAACAGGCTCGCCATGAAGACGATCTCGGGGATGAAGCCCAGGAAGATGTTCAGCGGCTTCTTGAAGTACCTGGAGAAATTCAGTCAACAACACAAACAAAGCAGATTGTATAGTAGCGCTGCTACTGTATGTCGGTGACGGAGAATCACTTTGCTTATGTTGGCCTCCAGTGAAAATAATTGTTTCATCATACTCCATCAGTGTAGTCGTGTATCCATTCAGATGGATGTAATAACTGTGTTAGCTATGGGGGCAATGTGGACATAAGAAAAGTGAAAACAATGTTTTAAAACTTGAAACAAACAAGGCTTGAACTTTGGTATTTCAGACCAATTTAAGTAGTTTGGATGTTTTTTGGAAGCTTCTCTTTCCCTCTCCTCTCCTGCTCCCCTGCCCTTAGACGTTCCTCTCCTTGCCTCCTCTCTTCTTTCTCCTCTCATGTCCCTCCCTGAGGCCTCCTGTCCTCTTCTGTTCCTAAGTTTGATTAATGTCCCCTCTTTGTCTATCAATGGAAACAAACACGTAATAATCTTAAGAATTACCAGAAGTTTTCAGTGACAGTAACAACAACTGTTTTTTACGAGCCAGGATAGACTACTTGCACCGGTGCAAAGAAATTAATTCAGGTTACATCATTTCATCCGTCTAGATTTTATGCACATGCATATTATGCCTGCCTGACTTTCTCCTCCTTGGGAAATATCAGAGTGACCTCATTTTCTTAAAAATTGTGCCGTTAACTAGGATGAACTGGTCGGGCTTCACAGGTAGAATAACAGACGTGTTGTGGAGCAATAATAACCAAGTACGTATTGAGGGAGGTGGATCAGATGATTGATCACAGAATGTTGTTTTCTTTTTTTGCCCTGGTTGCAAAGATTTTGCCGTGGCGGCCACCAGAAACCAGTGAGTAAACCTATTAAACCAGAGTCATAACTCAAACGTGATCACACCAGCAATCCTGAGTACAAGTATACTGCTGGGATCAGTGGAATCCACTCCTCACATTGAACTGTTCCTTCAGTATCAGCAGTAATCCAGGTTTTTGCAGTCTGAATATCTGCAGTCACAGAGCAATAAGGACCTGGAGGATGATGGTATAGATTCACCAAAATGTTAACAGATATTCCAAAAAATATTCCGGGACCTCACTTTCCCTGTACATTACCTGAAGCATGATGGGAAGCCTGATTTGAAAATCTCCAAACATTTTCATTCTAAAACTGGAGAGAGAAAATCCAAGAAGATGATCTGCTTGTTTTACACCACTGGTACATTCTTTGACAACATGTCACAGCTCCGCCCCTTCTCTCCTGTCACTCTGTCTCTCGCTCACCTCATCAGCTCATTCAGCGCACCTGTTAGTCACACCCACCTCATCAGCTCATCACTCTCACCTGCTCACTCTGCTGCACCTACTATTTAGACCCCAGTCTCACACACACTCACTGCCAGATTGTTCTCCGCATTATGCCAGACATTCCAGTGTTTACCCTCCGACTAGTTTCCCGTTGCCGACCCTGCCTGTTTGGACTTCTCCGCCTTGCCTCTGCCCCGGTAAACCACTCAGCCTTCTGTCCCCGACCACGAGATCCTGCCTCTGGTTTCTGTCTGCCTTCTCCCCTGACGGCTTGGCGTTCCACCATGTGGGATTCTACACCTGTGCATATCCAAGACTGTTACCTGTTGTGTGTTCATTTGAGAATAAAGCTTTGATTCCAATTATTCTGTGTGCCTGTCGTACTGCTTCTGAGTCCTTACCACACCTGTTACACAACATAGATACTAGCAATATGTTAAAAACCTGTGGACATACAGGCTAAAGCCTCAAACAGAGAACATGTATAGTGCCGCTTGGCAATTGATGTCATTTCTGAGGAGTTTTAGGGCCTCGGTAGTCAGATCTTCCTCAAATGACCAATTTTTTGTAACCAACCTCCCTTGGTTCAAACTTTTCTCTCAAGCTCTCTTTTTTCATTATTCACATAACTACTTTCATCACTTTCTGTGCAAACAACTGAGCAAAAACAATTTCCAGTAGTGTAAACCATTCTTTTCAGTACATCTGGCCCCTTTCGTAGGCCTTATGCCACATCTTCGAGTGTGGCCATTCAAACCCGGTACGAACCCTTTTGCCTGTAGTGACTATGCTTTAAGCCTGTAGAGAACGGGAGTGAAAACTGAGGACACCAAATGGTGCAGGTGTTCAATTCCAGCATTGTGTCCTACGTACAGGTGGTTGAAGAGACTGAGAGACACTCCAAACAGCATGTGAATGACACCCAGGATCACAGACATCTTCATCTTGAATGAGTTGAGGAAGGTCAGCTTGTTGGTGGCAACATTCCAGATCTGCAGAGATTACACAAAGTGAAATGTTTGAGGGCATTATGGTGTACTAACGTAAAACAAATACATTGGGAAATCTACATATTGTTTGCTCCTTTGTGTTAATTATTTTGGTGATTCAGCCTGCTGGTGCCTACAGATGATGCTGATCTTTAAAAGCACCGCTTAGATATACAGTTTCATTTTAGGGTTAAAAAAGGCTCAATCATTTTCTGAACCAGCTGGGCACTGTAGCTTTTCAAAGACGTTACTCAGACAGCAGTGAAACGGTGCATACGATTGGGATTACTGTGTATGTGTACATGTAGAAACATGTCACCCAGTGCAACAGTGTGGCTCACTGATGTGTTTTTAATCACTATGGACAACAATGGAGCTCTATGACACAGAGGAAGAAGATATATCAGGCTCTGATACACACTTTGTTTGCCCTGTGATTCTTACCACAGAAAACAACTACGATCTACCTATTTCTGTTTTTCTAGTGAGTGTACGGATTTTACCGGGTCAATTCCGAGTGGATACGGCCCGTTGAAGACACCAGGAACAGCTGGGTCTAACTGTAGAACTCCATTTGCATCAAGTGTCTCAAACCTAGGACAGAGCAGCAGGAAATGAATCAATGTATTGACAGGAAGCAGATTATATACAACGACCAGCAATACATTTTAGAACATGAATCAACCACATAGAGTACAGTAGTAAGATAACACATGACTGTCGATGCTATGTTATATATGATGAGAGAACATACATAAGGTTCCTGGAAAAAAAGTGTTTTACACCAGCAACTAGTTGCTAGCGTAGCCGTAACAGTCTTTTAGACGGAGCACAGTACAACCACTTCAAATGCAAAAAAAAAAACCAGTGAATTATTTCATGACAAACGGTTTGTCCATTA
>NW_022281098.1:10306-13325 GCF_004355925.1 Anarrhichthys ocellatus | reverse complement strand
TCCTGCTGCTCTTCTTTAACCACCAACAGCTGCTGGACGTCTGTGGAGAATAATGAAATACTTTCATTCATTTCAGTAATCTCATATTAATTTCTCGATTATTGTCATAAAAATGGCATACACGCACTTCTTGAATAATTATTATATAATAGTCCAAATGACCTCAATTAATGTCAACAGTCAAATCCTGCTCTTTTTTTAACCGTTTCCTTTTTTCTGCGCTTTTCAGGTTGTTATTTGTGGCGCATGTAAGGAGGTGAACAACGTAGGTCATAGTCTTAACTTCGCTGGACGAACAACAGACCGTCTTGTTTTTTTGGATCCCGAAGGAGAGCGGATAACTTCTTCGCCCTGTTATCTCCCTGTTAACGTCGACATTTTGTCAGTCGTAAGGAAGAACAATCCTCTTAATTTCTGAGGAAATCTCTCTGCCACACAGAGAGTTTATCGCCACACAGCTTGGAGCTCAGCAGCCAAGTTTTAACCAAGAAACTCTAAGGACCACGTCGACCAATAAGGAGTCATCTCACAGTAAGAAGCTTTGTGTCTGGGCAGGCAGAGTTAGGTCATAGTGTGTTTATTACCTTGTTTTGTTTGTTCTAAGTTTACCGTTTTGTTATAACATGTTCTTGTGTATGTTCATGGACCGCTGAATTCTGTTAGTGCTGTGAAGAAACTACTGTTGTGTTCCATACTGCTGCAATAGTGTTGTGTTAGATCATCACCACGAGTGAAGTTGGTAATTGTGACTTTATCAGTTTAAAAGACCAAAACCACGGCTGGCTGAATCCAAGACCGCCAGTCGTGGTTCTGTGTGACAGAGAAGCAGTTTCCGTATTTTACTGCGGCGGTGAGGATCTTCCTTGTTTTGAGTGTTTTCCTTTTTTCACCGATACTTTAAAGAGCAGCATTCTGTGATTACGTTGTGCATGTGTATTGTGATAATAGCTGATATCAAACCTTCACCGTTGACTCTGAATGTGTAATAGTACTTTAACTATGGAGATTGTGATTGAATACTAGTTATGAGACTTCATTTATAGTTTCTTGGTCCCTGATCTTAGGGTGGTGGCCCGTATTTATTAATAATTGTTAATAATCGTATTGACATTAATTCTATTGATGTTAATAATTTAGTTTTTCATATTTGCTGATCACCAAACACGCTCCTGCCAGATCCCAACAAGCTATTAAAGTAAAAGAACAAGTATATATATATTTGTTCTTTTATTTTAAAACAAAGTAATGTAATAAAGACTTGGATTGCAGAAAAGGATGAACCCGTCAGTGACACTCCAGTTAAGCAAATATACCCTGAAGCTTGAGCACAGAAAATCTGAGTACATGTAAACAGTTTGAGCACAAATCCAAGAGCAGGCAAAGGCTTTGTGAGTGTGAGGACAGTTTAGAACAGGCATGGGCAAACTATGGCCCGCGGGCCATATACGGCCCGTTGGGCTTTTTAATCCGGCCCGTCAAATATTGGTACAATATTGTCCAAATTATAGTAAAGACCACATTCATTTTGCCTTTTTCCTGCAATACCCGACATTTCAGTTGATCCCACTAGATGGCGCACTCCAGACACAATTGACCTTTGCTGGGGTCTGGTCTATTCTCTCTAGATGACGCCCACACCCGTGTTCCATACTTGATTGGTTCTTAGCAGTCATGGCGTGTTATCTGCCTCGTGACACCCTTATCACATGACCCTTACCCGGAAGCTCACAAACAACATTGATTACCGATCGACTACCAGGTTAATTCAACATGAACAACTGATTACAGGCATCACTGACCTTGTTGTCTTTACTCGCAGCTGTTGTTCAGTTAAAGTCTGCATTATTACGGAGGAAGCAGCTGTTAATGGAGCGATTAGCGAGCAGCGTGTCCAGCGCTACCGAGCGGACGTCTGAAGTCAGGGTTAGCGGCTTTAGGGAGGGTGATGGACACAAAACGGAGGACTTTCCTTTTCTTATTCATGCTTATTTTGTTCTACACAACTACTGTGAAGTCCGCAGATAAAATGTAAAGGAACAAAACATTAAATGCTCCGCAGTAGGACAGATAGTTAGTTCAACCACCAGCAGAGCTACGAGTGAGAACAACGAAACTGAACGAGTACGTGTTGACCATATTTATGGACCCATAAACTAGTAAACTTTTATGTGCAAGTGTTCCTTTTAAAGTTAATTGTATGTGAGAGAGAGAGAAAGACCCGCAGCGCTGTAACTAACGTTAAGTCTGAAAAATAAAACTTCCAAAACTTTCCACTAACTGTGTCTGTTTGAGTTCATAGAGGAAGATTTTAGAGAAAATCTTAAGTATCAAACACAACCTTTCATTATTATAGACTACTTTATTACTCTGTCGTATTTTTTTAAACTAAGCAACCAATCTACTTCCTGTTTACACCGACACCCACATGCCCAGTGTACGTGAATAGTCACGTGATATTCGTTTTCAGGCGTTTTACTCTGGACGGAAATCATTTAGAAAACGATGCTGAAACGCCGTGTGGACGGAGATCGTTTTTGTTTTAAAACGAAGTTCAACTCCCTTAAACTGGACGAGTTTTATGCTTCACTAAGCAAAGTTAAGTTTCCAAACATCAGGAGGATGGCACAGAGGATGCTGGTGTTTAGCTCTACCTATGTGTGTGAGCAGACGTTCAGCGTGATGAACATCAACAAATAACGTCACAGATCCCAGTTAACTGATGAACACCTCAGATCTGTCCTGAGAATTGCCACAAGCAAACTGACACCAAACGTTGATGCACTGGTTTAAAGGGTGACCAACAACACTGTCCCCACTGAAATTAAATGTAAGTTTTATTTACTTTTTAGGTCATGGCTTTTACTTGTAATTTATATTAGTTCACACAAACTCTCCATCCATCTGCTACTGGCCCGGCCCGTCTGTCAAATTTTAAAACTCAATGCGGCCCCCGAGCCAAAAAGTTTGCATACTTCAGTGCACGATGTGAATACCTCAGTGCACGATGTGAATACCTCAG
>NW_022281098.1:0-10296 GCF_004355925.1 Anarrhichthys ocellatus | reverse complement strand
TCAGTGCACGATGTGAATACCTCAGTGCACGATGTGAATAATTCAGTGCACGATGTGAATACTTCAGTGCACGATGTAAATACTTCAGTGCACGATGTAAATACTTCAGTGCACGATGTAAATACTTCAGTCCTCTCTGGTTTGTCAGCAGTTTAACGTGATAATAAAACAAAGAGAACCAACCTGCTCTGTGTAACCGAAGCTGAGGGATGAAAACAGCGTCCAGTAGTTTCCGTTGTCGCACGTTCTCCTCTTTTGAACGAGAGAGTTCACACCTCGAGTACGCCTCAGTCATCTGGTCGCCCAAACATAAGCGGGACAAAGATGCCCTGGAACAAGTACAGAGACGCGCCACGAGACTAGTTCACATTAACGAGCCGACATGGTTCAAAGATTTAAGACACTGAAAGGAATCAACAGCGTACAGTCTGACAGATGTTGTAATGTATGTGGAAACAGTATGTTCAAGAAATCCCTCAGCACCACCACGAGAGGCCACGACCTGAGACTACAGGTACAGCACCAGCCTTGTCCACGGAAACCTCTCTTTGCAAGCAGAACACCACCAGTACGGAACAGCCCAAGTCAAGAATCAGCACCTCCTCAGTTAACGCATTCAAGACCAGCCTAGGTAGAGAATGGCAACATCATCCCAACCTGCATCAATAAATATTCTCCTATAGTTCACCATCCAGTCTCACGCATCGCGTTACTGCAACCAACAAACCTTGAGACTCAACGAATTTCGGATGAGGATCAAGCCACCACCTTGGTAAAGGGTCTCAATACTCTAACGCAGTGGTCCCCAACCACCAGGCCGCGGACCGGTACCAGGCGGTGGATCATTTGGTACCGGGCCGCACAGAAAGAATAAATATTATATTATTTCCGTTTTATTGATTATCAGAGTCTGAAAGAAGTTTTATTTTGAAAAATGACCGGATTCTCTTGCAATTTCATCCGCCTGTGCCTCTTGACACATGTCAAGACGCTTGTCTCGGTCACGTGACCTCAAAAATTAAGCCCGCAAACTAGCGACAATTAGTAAATAACTTTTGGAGAGCTTCTTTGCAAAGGGGAAAGGCCACTATTGAGACTGAAGTTTGTACCATTGTTTGTACCATATGGTTTACACACACATAGTTTGGTCCGGTCTCTATTGATATGACGGATCGTAGACCTCTGGGTGAACACAGACGGCTACAGGATTTATTTCCTGATTCAACAACGGCAGGAAGTCAGTGATGACAGGGGGAGCAACTCAACGCTGATAGGCTATCGCGTCGGGGCGTAACGCGAATATTTCGCCGAAATTGAAAAATTTCAACTCACGCGTTTGGCGCGATGGACGTCTATCGCGCCGCGCATAGACTTTGTATGTAATCTACTCGCGCGAATAATTCGCGCCGCGTTTGGTGTGAACGCAGCATAACGGGTACCTGATGACCTTTACTAAAGGTAAAGTTCCTCCTCATACTCTGCTATCGTTCTTCAGCATTTGGACTTTACACATTTTCACTAAATCACAGAAAATGTGATTTAGTGAAAACGGAGTTAACAAACTCCGTTAAAAACGGTTTGCTCACTCTGACCTGCGCTTGTTGCTCGGGTCCGTCTACTTCCTGCTAGCATGCTAACCTCATTAGCTCCGTAGGACACCAGGAGACAATCCGGACGTTTTAAATGACGCGAGACAACACAGAGTCCACTCAGACAGGTTCATGTGGACTTTGTGGGTCGATAAAAAACACAGTTTAGTTTCTATCGAACAGAGACTCCGACTAGCGCTGTGCGACTAGGTGCGTCTCCGTCTATTTCCTGCTAGCTAGCTTCGTTTAGCATTGGTGGCTAACAGAGATGAGTCTGAGGTAGGACTTTGTACAAAGTCCACTTAAACAGACACATGCGGGCTCTGGTGGTTCACTCCGGTTGTTTGTTTGTACCTGATGAACTGTGAGACTAAAAGAGTAGAACTCACGAGGGAAACCGGTTTACAACAAGGAGGAACAAACTCTGGATAGCTTTAGTGAATCTTCTTCTTCTTCTTCTTCTTCTTCTGAGTTTATTGGCGGACTACAAACCAACGTTTAAGGTTCATGCTGCCACCTACTGTACGGGAGTGTTTAACAACATGACTTTATGACATTTGTCATTAAACACAATCATTTTATTATTATTAATTTAAAATAAACTTCATATTGAAGTTATATTCTGGATATGAAACCTATTCCATTCATAAATGTAAATAAAGCCCTTTTAACTGAACTTGTTTGTCCCCTGTCTCTAACAGTCCTTTGATGCTCCACTCTCTTCCTGTATCTATCACTCTGTTCTTCAGTCTCTCTCTCTCTCCACACTGAACTTCCTCCTTCTATCAGCACATGTTCAACACTTTCTTTACTTTTGCATATCTCACATTTATCCCACTCTGTCTTTTTCATGGTGTTTATAACATGGCATTGAGTCCTGTATGTCCTAACCTTAATCTATAAAAAGTAACATCTTCTTTTTACATTTACTTCCATCACTTCTCACTCAGACTGATGTCGTCTGCCATCCTGCCATAACTAAATCTAGATGTGGTCCAAGCCATGTTTCTTGAATTTATACAATGTCTGGTTTATCATTTAAATCCTTTATGACCTTCTTAAATTCCTGTTCATTTGCTATCAAGCTTCTGGCATTCCACTGATAGATGTTGTTGGAGCCATAATGTGGTTTTGTTGTTTTCTTTTGAGGGAAACATGGGGTGGGTTTCGATGTGCAGTTCTGACATTGAACACTGGGTGGCACATTGACATAAAAGTGCATATACACGGGAAGCTAACAGTTTTTGACCATGTCAAGGTGTACTATCCTGTCATGTAGTATCCTGTGGTGTTCTGTTATCGTGTCAATGTGCAAACGGAATAAATGGATCGACATTGGACAGTGAAATGTTTGTGGCATAGAACACACGTCCGAACAAGTTCTCCCGTTCGCCCCCCAGTGGCTTTAAGATAAAAATGGATATTTGTTAAAGTCACTACAGATGTTAAGTACCATTACTAGTTTAATCACAAGACAAATCATAAGTGAAAGGGTTCATCATTTATTGTATTGTGCTTGAAACACTAAGGTACTCTTTTGCTGCTTCCACTATTGTTTTGATTCTCTCATTCCTATCATTTTGCTCTAACCCAATGTAAGCCACTTTACATATGAATGCAACAAACTTTACTTTATCCACTAGCATGGTTCCCTCCTTTACTCTGCACTAATAGGTCTATTGTATCTGATGAGTCTGACTGCTTCCTGAACTAGGATTGCTATTGATTCCCAAGTTATTCCTTACAGAACTGTCTTCCTTTGCTACTTGTTCACTGTTAACTGCTTATGAAATGTTTAGTACTTTCAATTTATTTATCTCTCTTGCATGCTTTTGTACTTCACATCCCTCAAAAGCTGTGATCTCCACAGTTACAACATTTAACCAGCACATCTTTCCCACACTTCCCAAAAGCATGATCAGCTCCACATCTAGCACATCGTTCTTTACCTTTACACTGGCTGGCAGTATGATCCATTCTCTGGCATTTAAAGCATCTTTGTGCTGGAGGAATGATCTCTGTTACCGAGTAGCTGAAGAAACCCGGTAGAACTTTCCTTACTCATTCATTACTGATAGCGTCTGTGTTCTTTCTCCACATACTTCAGAAGTAATACGTTTTGCATCAATCACATTCCCTCCTTTCAGTTCTGTTTTAATATCCTCCACTGTGACAGATAGCTCTACTCACCGCGTATACAAGTATTTGCTTGTTAGTACTTTGCATACTTCACTTTACCTCATTTTTCTCTAGAGCTTTAGCCACCGTTAAGAGATGGAAATGCTCATCAAACACAACTATGACTTTCCAACCGTTATTTTGGATTTCAGCCCTCGGCATTTGACTAGCACTCGCTCTCTTGACCGTTTCATCAGATTCTGCTTCTGAACTGCTTGAATTACTACCATGGCCAGTCGCGTATAGGTGGAACTCTATGACAGCCAATGAAATTGCAGCATTATTAACGCTGTCAAAGGTGTGGTATTCCCTCGTACATGGGCTTCAGGGACTTCGCTGTCTCAGACTGCACCATCACCAATGAAATGATCATCCAGTTCTCATTCATGACCGCATACGATGACATGGTGCCGGATGAAAAGGTGACCTTCCTCGCAGTTCTAGAGGGAGGGGGCAGCGATGGAGAAGGCCCTGTCCCCCCCAGGTCCGATGCGTGGCCAGAGTAGGGGGGGTAAGGAGGTTGGCGGCAGAGGATCTGAGGTTGCGGGTGGGAGTGTGTCGATGCAGGAGGTCCGAAAGGTTTGAAGGGGCGAGGCTATGAAGGGCTTTGTATGTGTTGAGAAGAATCTTGAACTGTATGGGGAGCCAGTGGAGGTTCTGAAGGACTGGGGTGATGTGGTCTCTGGTGGAGTGGGAGAGCAGACGGGCAGCAGAGTTCTGGATGTTTTGTAGTTTGGTGATGATTTTGGTGGGTGAGCCGTACAGGATGATGTTGCAGTAGTCCAGTCCAGAGGTGATGAAGGCGAGGATGAGTGTTTTAGCGCCTGAGGAGGAGAGGGAGGGGCGAAGACGGGCGATGTTTTTGAAATGAAAGAAGGCGTTTTTTGTGATGTGATTGACGGTGCGTTCAAAGGAGAGGGTTTGATCAAAGATGATTCCAAGGTTACGGACATGTGTGGAAGCAGGAACAGTGGAGCCATACAGATTGAAATGGTTCGAGTCCAGGTGAGTTTTGAGCTGGTGGTCAACAGTGCGTTCTGTTGGAGAATTTTATCATACCTTCTCTTTGTTATAACTTGTATCGCTTAAAACCTGCATATATGCAGACGAGGCCAACCAGACTCATTTAAAAGCTAATGATAAACGATCTCATATCAAAGGTATTTTAGCATTTCCTTCTCGCTGTAGTGTCATCCTGATCTCACCACCTAACCCTCTTCCCACAACAAGGCTAGGAACCTGGCCTTGGTGGGTGCATCGGCAGACAGAGGAGGACATTATATTACAGTCATTTAGCAGACGCTTTTATCCAAAGCGTCTTACAATAAGTGTATTCAACATCGGCTTTCGAGAGAACAAGTAGTCACCAGAAGTCACAAGTGCATCTCCTTTCTTCAAACAAGCATCTAAGAGCATAAACCAGAGCCAAAGTACAGTGCAGAAACAAACGAATGCAATAAGTGTCACAAACTAATATGAATACAATAAGTGCAATAAGCTAGTATGAATACAATAGATGTGCTAAGTGGTAGGCTAAGGGTAGGCCTTCTTGAAGACGTGAGTTTTCAGCCTGCGCCGAAAGATGGGCAGCGACTCCGCTGTCCTGACGTCAGTGGGGAGTTCATTCCACCACTGTGGGGCCAGGACAGAAAACAGCCGTGACTGGGTCGATCTGTTGCAGGGACCTCTGAGCAACGGGGCAACCAATCGCCCCGAGGCAGCAGAGCGAAGAGGTCAGGTGGGGGTGTAGGGCTTGACCATGGCCTGGAGATAGGAAGGAGCTGTTCCCTTCACTGCCCTGTAGGCTAGCACCAGAGTCTTAAACTGGATGCGAGCTCTTACAGGTAGCCAGTGTAGAGAACAGAGAAGGGAAGTTGTGTGGGAGAACTTGGGGCGATTGAACACCAGGCGAGCTGCAGCTTTCTGGACAAGCTCCAGAGGTCTGATGGCCGACGCTGGGGCTCCGGCAAATAGTGAGTTGCAGTAGTCCAGGCGGGAGATGACAAGAGCCTGGATGAGCACCAGCGCCGTCTCATCAGTGAGGAAGGGGCGAATCCTCCTGATGTTGTAGAGCAGGAATCTACAGAAGCGTGTAACCGATGCAATGTTTGCTGAGAACGACAGTTGGTCATCCAGGGTCACACCAAGGTTTCTCGCAGTCCGAGTTGGAGTGACCACAGTATCGTCAATGGTGATGGACAGGTCTCGGTGCGGCAAACCCTTCCCCGGGATGAACAGTAGCTCGGTTTTGTCCAGGTTGAGCTTGAGGTGGTGTGTCGTCATCCACTTCGAGATGTCAGTCCAGGCATGCAGCGTGCCTCCACTTGAGTGTCACCGGGGGATATGACAAGACCAGGACGACATCTGCGAAGGGGGGGGGGGGGCGAGATAATGTGCATATATACTGTTTTAACTATTCATTGTTGTTAGACCTCCAAACCAACTGTGGGGAAAGAGCTCTATCCATTCAGATGAATTATTATTACAAGTGTCTGTTCATTAAATATGACTTTAATACTTTAACAAGTTTCTCATCTCGGTTATTTCTCACAGGGAGCTTAAAAAGATAATTTTCCACAACATGTTCCAGTATTTTGGACAGAAGAGGGAGGTTGGAGATGGGTCTGTAGTTGTTGTGGATGTCAAGGTGAAGGCCAGGCTTTTTGAGGATTAGTGTGACTGAGGCGAGTTTGAGGGCTGGATGGACAGAGCCAGTAGACAGGGAGGAGTTGATGACAGAGAGGAGGTGTGGGCGGAGGGCCGGGAGACAAGTCATGACTAAAGTGGAAGGGAAAGGGTACAGGTCACAGGTCAGAGTCTTCATGCCAGAATGTGATTTATTGAGATCTGAGGGGGAGATCAGGGAGAATCAGGAGAGTGACCGGTCAGTTAGTGGAGGATTTACAGATACAGGGTTGGGGTGGCGGGGCTGGAAGAGACCAGTTAGTTGTAGATTGTCTCAATTTTTGCTTTGTAGAATGCCAGGAAGGAGTTGCATTTATCTGCTGTGGAGGAGTGGGAGAGATTGTCCATAGGTTTGAGGAGTTTGTTTATTGTGGAGAAGAGGACCTTGGGGTTAACGGAACCGGAGTGGATGATGCCAGAGTAGTAGGTGGAGCATACGATATAGAGAGCCAGTTTGTATTGCTGTATGTGTTCCTTGTAAGCCAGAGTGTGAACTATGAAGCCGGTTTTGGTGGATAATTTGACAGTGAGACAGGATGACAGGGATGAGGGGCAGACGGACTTGATATTACAGACAGTGATGGTGTGCGGGTGTTTGTCTGTAATATCAAGGTTGTGGTCAGGAATGAATTCATTGATGATTGGGCTTTTGTTGCTTAGTGACCGGGTGTTGAACAGAGCAAGTTTCATGGAGTGTTTTGTGATTGGTTGTGAGGATTAGGGGAGGGTTATAAGGTTGGCTGGATTCATATGCTGTTTGTTATGATGATGTAATAAGGGAGTGGGCGTGTGGTTAAAACTGAATAAAAATGTCAATTTGTGGAAAAAAGGTGAGCAGAGAAGCACACACATCGCTAACACGTGCAATACCTGTGGCATGACCTTAAAAAGGCGGTTCATGCTCGAAAACCCTCCAATGTGGCTGAATTACAACAATTCTGCAAAGATGAGTGGGCCAAAATTCCTCTACAGCGCTGTAAAAGACTCATTGCCAGTTATTGCAAATGTTTGATTGCAGTTGTTGCTGCTAAGGGTGGCCCAACCAGTTATTAGGTTTAGGGGGCAATCACTTTTTCACACAGGGCCATGTAGGTTTGGATTTTTTTTTTCCCCTTAATAATAAAAACCTTCATTTAAAAACTGCATTTTGTGTTTACTTGTGTTATCTTTGTCTAATATTTAAATTTGTTTGATGATCTGAAACATTTAAGTGTGACAAACACTTTTTCACACAACTGTATGTATGTCATTAGGTGCCACAAGCTGCCAGTGCCAACAGTTGTCACAGGAGTGCCGCTAGGCGTCAGACGAGTGCCACCAGCAGTCAGAGGAGTGTGCCCCCCTGGTCCGTGTACGTTTTGATAGTTTGTTTTATGGTTTATATGTTTTTTCTTTTGAAGAGCGACGCAAAGTAAAACAGGTAGTCCGGAAGTAAGAAAATGTCAAAATAAAAGTGAAGGCAATAGAATGACCATATGCAAGAAAAGTGTTGGTCTATGATGCAAGCTCATACCAGGGTAACATTAAAAGAAAAATAAATAAATAAACGTGGGCCAATGGGAGTATGTTAGCAACAATAGTTGACTACATGCGATTTAATATTCATTTATCCATGTACACAGCAAGAATCAAGTTTTCGATTAATCTGTGGATTGTTTGATGCAATACAGTTTGTAATATAGTTTAATCAAAGTAATTGTGTGCAGAGTTGTTGCCATTTATTCTTCCACCGTATTGTGCTGCTGCTTGAGTGAACGCAGAGCATAGTGTTTAAGAGTGTTTACCATTTCTACCACTAGATGGCAGTATATGTGTATTTAAACCATAGATTTGTTATATTTACCTGTGTCTTTGTTAATTGTCTAGATCAGGGGTCTTCAACGTTTTTCTGGACAAGGACCCCCAAACTGATAGAGAGATGGAGCAGGGACCCCCAACTATATATATTGTATAAAATTGTTTTATATTAAACGGGGCCTAGTACCGTGTATAAACATACCTCTTTATTGTACATTCAATACTAAGCTATTCAACAATACACAGGTTCATATGTTTTTATTTTAAACATGTGCAAGGCACAGTGAGTAGGGAGGCCGTGCCACTGCCATTTATAAACATACCTTGTCAACTGATACCAATGCCAATATCAACATTGCCTGTCAATTGCATGATAATCATGCATACAAGCTATTCAAACTGATGTTTTCATTTTAAACAAATGTGGAAACAAATGAGTGATGGCCTATTGGCGCCACTGCCATGCATAAACATACCTGTTATCTTGCATACAATACTGAGCTATTAAAACCTTATGCACACGGCGCCCCCAGATTTGGGGGCCCTCGGGCTTATGCAGGGTTGAAATTATCGTCTGGAAAATGCCTAGTGATCGCCAATATTTTGGATTTGTACATTTCATATACCGGATTAAATAGCAACGTATGGGCAACACTATCATATAAGTCACTTTTTACACACTCCAAACACAACTATAGACTACTAATATAAGCACCTAGAAAATGTGGCATAAAAGCATGAATTTCTGGCCAAAAATCGCCGTCAGTTACTGCACATTGATTTTGGAAGATGAAGCTAACGGCTACCAAGCAAACCATTACATTTTTTAGCTTTAGCATTCGACGCCGAATGCATAAATGCCTTCGGTTTTTCTCTCCGTGAAACCACTACAAAGCTGTGAGCCAACAACGGCAACATAACAGTTGCCTTCACCAGAAAAAATCGTTGGTTTTTGCTCACCTTTATGAAGAAAACACAAACATAACGTCGAAAATGATCCTGTTGAAAGCTAGAAACATTGTTGGCAACTGCATCCTTTCTGGTTTTCATCGGTTTCCTGTAGAAGGGGGGTCAATCTAACTTGTGGGACCTGGGGGAGGGGTGGTCAGACTTTTGGGGAATGGAGTTTCTGCTCACACTCTTTGCATCTTTACTCGCTGAAAGATCTGTCAATCAACACCCGGTTTCGACGCCCGCCTTCCTGAGACTCTGACGCGTCGAAGGCGGGCTCATTGACTGAAATCGACCGATGATAGGCTGAGCTACATCCCCATACGCACACAGGAACTGAGAAAATCCTATGGATGACAGCCAGAAACATGCTCTGAGAGGACCCTTGCTCTCAAAATGATTTCAAACGGCTGTATTTGGATGTATTGAATAATATGAGTGATTAAAAAAAGTGAAATATAGAGTTATATAGTATATAAAAGTACAATATAAGAGCTGCAACAGCTGGTTCAAAAATGACGACCTCGCGTGACCTCTCTGTACTAAAGCCTCTTATTCTTCACTTTATCCCAGCCAACCTTTATTCAACAACTACTGATCGGTTGTGTTATGATTTGGGAGAGTTTTTAGGCAGCCAGCTGCATTATTTCAAAAACATATCAATAAAAGTGCTTTTTTTCCAGGCGAACCTGAATATTTTCAATTTGAGCTGTGTAATATCTTCATGTACTGTATTAACCAGCAACATATACACAATATTTACCCATCTGAACAATCTCAAAAAGTGTTTCAATCCGATTACAGCATCAAAAATTATTAAAATAGACCTTGTAGTTACAGAACTATGGTCTCTTTAGTATGGGTATGCCATTTTCGAGCAGAGGCCTAAAAATAGGGCTAGAAAAGGTTTTAAAATAATGGACATAAAAATAAAAATCAACAAAAAAGTTCATGGACCCCCTGCAGTACCTCCGCGGACCCCCTGTCGAAGACCTCTGGTCTAGGTTATTGATACAGATGTATTGAATGCATGTTATTTCATCTGATATTTGATGTTGATGGTTAGTTTGTAACCTAGTTGTATACAGCATGTATT
>NW_022281097.1:3445-13371 GCF_004355925.1 Anarrhichthys ocellatus | reverse complement strand
GGATGCTTTAGGGCGGGGCTACACAGTGATTGACAGGTCTCTACCAGCGTCTCTAGTTTGTGTGTTGACGTCAAATATGGTTCTCCAGAATCACTGACTACATACGTCTCCCCCAAAGTCTTTGTGTTAGGCTCCTCCCTTTGACTTTAATATATATATATTTCTTTCTTTTTTATTATATCTAACATCTTTTTTTTTTCTTCCCAGTTTAAAAAACAAATTTATATTTGTTGCGTTTGTCTCCATGACGTCAGAACAAAGCTTCGTTTACCTGAAGTTGTGCCGAAAATCATGAAAAACGTGTTCCGACATCTTGTTTTGATTCATGAAAACAAGTTTGAATATTAAAATCAAGAAATTACTTCACTGTAATCACAAGAAAACATTAATAATAATAATAATAATAATAATAATAATAATGCAGTGGAGAGAGAATTACATTTGACTTTCACTACGAGTCATTAACTGAATCATAACCTCTGAGGTAAAGTGTTCGTACACTAACATCTCTTCATTTTCATAACAAGTAAACAGATAATTAACTGTAAATGACAAAGTTATTTACTGTGAAACATTTCAGGCTAATGAGAGTAAATTAATTATCTGTTTGGATCTTTCCACCAAACCTCCTTGAGGGGGATCAGTGAACACAGACATCATTGTTATTGTTTAATTGTGTTACATTCACACCACGCTGGTTGTCATACGGACGCCCGTCATAACTGCTGTTCCACCAACAGTTCCTGTGCATCATAGCAGAGGCGTCATATTTATTGTTTATGAATCTCGTCTTCAGTCCTTCTGGACACTTGGACACACGGTCAGCGCGTGTTTGGCCTCTCAGTAAAGAAAAGAAACGGTAACGAGACGTATTTACGGCCGGAGCTGACAGCGAGATCAGTCCGTCTATTGTTGACGTGACGACGTGGGACGAGGATAGACACGAGGGTCAGAGGTCACCACCTGTTGCTGCTCCGTAGTCTTCGACAGATAACGAGAAGAATAGACGGAAACAAGGCGGAGGTTCATGAATCCTTCATTCAGTCGTTCACAGGAGCTTCATGCATCCATGAACACACACATTTACATTTCAACGTCTATATGGTGGGAAGTAGAAACACAAATAAATTGTTGACAAAACTTACAAAGTCAAATCAATTTTGTTTAAAATCAGAAGAATATTATAAAATACTCTTCTGTGAGTATTGTAAGTCCAGGGCTTTTATTTTGAAAGATAAGAGAAGAAGGAGGTGGAGATATCATCTCTGCAGAACTCTCTCGTCATTATTTGACTCATTCGAACACTACATTTGGGGAACCTGCTTCTATTATTTTGTGCAACACACATTAACACTTTTGTGCCCAAAGGTCAATTTAAAATGGATGTAATTGTTTTTAACTTTGTTCTGTTGTTTCTCAAACCTTGAGGGTCACATTTGTGTGTTTTTTTAGTTAAACGTCTCAACAGCTATTGGACTGATTGTGATGACGTGAGGCTCAGGATGCATTGAAATAACTTAAGTCATGCTCTCACTTTTCATATAAAATGTTAATTTCTCCAACATTTTGGTTCATGCACAAAAATGAGCAACGAACAAAAGACATCTGGAGAAGTACGGACAGAAGGACCAACACTGTCAAAGCTAGAACGTTTATTTCTATCTATGTATTCTATTTATCTATCATCTCCGCCTCTCTCCCCCCCCCCGCAGCTGATTGGCTCAATCATCGGTCGCCAGGGCACCAAGATAAACGAGATCCGGCAGGTGTCGGGGGCTCAGATCAAGATCGGCAGTCAGATCGACAGCACCAGCGACCGGCACGTCACCATCACCGGCACGCCGATCGCCATCAACCTGGCTCAGTACCTGATCACCTCGTGGTAAGCATCCAAAACCAGCTGCTGTGTCATGTGACCTGCAGGTCAACGGCTTCTCTTTCACTAGCTTCAGCTCCTCGTCCTCCTCAGTGGGTGTTTTTAATGAACAGTCTGATGAGAGATGGTGTTTAGATCACAGATGAAAAGAAGCTGTCAAGCTCTCTCCCCCCGAATCATTACGTTCAATCATTTCACGCGGTTAATAACTGAAACACGGGACTACTTCAAAGCCGCACAACCTTTCAGAGTGTCGGAGTCTGTTACTGCTTCACATGAAGTCAATAGTTTGATGAGCTGTGTTGTTGCTTTTCACTGAGTTATTAATGAGCCACAGAACCAAACCGTCTTCATGGCATCTCACACAAAGAGCTCAAATGTGATATTTTGTTATGAATTATATTACCCAACAGAAGTAGAGTCATGTACAGAAACGTTTATTGGATTGACAGAAAGGAATCGACAACGATGTCGATAATCGCTTTTTGTTTGGTTGATTTTTATTGTTTTCATGTTAAAAACATTCAAGCTTTTTATTTTGATCATTTGTTATTTTTCGTGATTATTCTTTTGTAACTTTTTTACTTTTTTGCGAATGTGTTCGGATAAAATGAATTTGGTTAATAGAGCAGCTGTTGCTCATTTTGATGAACAAGCTGTTAAAAGTGAAGTCGGATTCGGTTCTTTTAGAAGCGCGTACGATGTTCCTGCAGAACAGAACCGTCTGTCAAATAGTCCGACTTTTACCGTTAAGTGCATTTGAATGGCAGCAGAGACAATTCAACTTTTAGTTTTGTTAAGTGGAGCAACATCTCTTGTGCAGTTTGTGCCTCTTGTTTTGCATCTGCAGGATGCATCACATGAGAACAATGAGAGATGAAGCTCTAACAGAGAACAATGAGAGATGAAGCTCTAACACATAGAACAATGAGAGATGAAGCTCTAACACAGAACAATGAGAGATGAAGCTCTAACAGAGAACAATGAGAGATGAAGCTCTAACACAGAACAATGAGAGATGAAGCTCTAACACAGAGAACAATGAGAGATGAAGCTCTAACAGAGAACAATGAGAGATGAAGCTCTAACACAGAGAACAATGAGAGATGAAGCTCTAACAGAGAACAATGAGAGATGAAGCTCTAACACAGAGAACAACTCCGGTTCTCCTTCACCGTCTCATCTAAGCTCTCGATGTGACGGACACAGACCGCCATCAATATGCAAATTCATGCTTGGACTCTGGACGAAATTGATATTTCATTTAGCACTCTGCCTGACAGCCGGGAGAATATCACACATAGAGCCGGGGGGGGGGGGGGGGTCGGCCTCAGTCAGTCTGAAATGTCGGGTCACAGAAGGTGAGACCGACGCTGAAGTATCAACCACAAATTCTCTCTTTTCCATTACAGTTTGTCTGTTTTTCCTCCAGTCAGTCAACAGACAGATAAGACTTCCTGTCAGAGTTAGCTCCACCGGCTGACCTCAGAACAGCAGCTGAATGAAATGACTCTTTAGATGGTCGACATGTAGTCCATTCATGAGTACAAAATTAGTATTTATGTTTATACTTCACTGCATTTGCATTTACATGCAGAGAGAAATATGATACATTTCACTCCCCAACATGTTAAGACGTTACAATAAAATAATGTACATTATTAATAAAGATTATCTGGTAGTTTTCCAGCCTTTTCAGCAGGTTTCCTCCAAAGTCAAGTTAAAGTCCAAGATCATACTTGACAAAACCTTATAAGATAAGAAAGTATTACATAGTTAAAAACATCAAAATAAGATAAGAAGTTACTGTTATTATTATTATTAAAAAGGGAATAATAATGGGTGTGTGTGTGTGCGTGCGTGTACACAATGTACTGTAACTCATTCATGAAGTCATTATTCATGCCCATCGTCTTCTCTTTGGGACACCCTGGTGAAATATCCTGCTGGTGATTTGGTTGCAGTGCGTTTACATTTAAAACAATCTACCAATCATTTCAGAGATTCTATCGGGACAAATTATTTATTTCCAAACCTTTTAAATTCAATGTTTTTGAAGATTCCGGTATTCAAGCAATAAACCTCACTGACAAGAAAAGTATATTTCCAGCACCTTGAATGAAATGATAAACTTCTCCTCCTTCAGATATGTACCGTTGACCGTTATTCACGTAAGAAAAGAAGAGATATCTGCCAGCTCTGATTGGATGTTCCTCGTCACATGACGCACTATTTTATCTCACGGCTCTGGAATAAAGGCACTTAGGAACGCTTGTGTTGTGTAAATGTGGACGGTACTTTTGCTGTTCGATGATCTTTGATTGAGTGCAAGAAGATACAGAAAATACAGCATCTAAACTCAACAGTTGGTGAGGTATAGAATTCATCTCTTTTTCTGTTTAATGCTGTTGAGCTTGAAATGGACCTGCACCCGTCCTCTCGTCTTTAGAAAAGGGTTCTGTTTCATCCTTCCCTCGCTCTGGAACGTCGGACTCGCTATCTTTTAAACGCAGGTGTCTAAATATGAATGTCACCCGGTGAGGTGCATTCATACGCGTTACAGAAGGAGACATCTGCTGAAGCAAGTCGTGTAATATTTCGACGGTTGTTGAAAAATCCGTTTTCTACGAGTCAAACAAACATGATGTTCAACCAGACGTCTGATCGGGTCCTGTGTGAACGCCAGAAGCTACGATTTCTTGCGTTGTAATTAATTATTTGATTGTTTGAATTAAAAACTGTTCGGCCTCACTTGCATATTCTATTATATATTATAATTATTTACATTGTTTTGTTTAATGTTCGTTTTTATGTGGTATTAGATAAAAGAAAGAAAGAAATGAGTCTGCTGCACTTTTGGCTCGTAGCATTTAACAACAAGATCAAAGTAAATGTTGTCGTTAGCATTAGCATTAGCATCCTTTGTTTCAGACTCATTGTTAATGTCGGTTTCTGTCATTGACGTCTAATCTGCTTAGAATGTGAAAACCCCAGTTTATTAACAAAGACCGTGTTTCCACAGAGAACACTGAGAAATGAAGGTTAGCCCACAGACGCTAACCTTGACGTAGGGCTGGACTTCAGCTCTCTAAAAGAGATTTTGTGTTTGTGCTTCTTCTTCCTGTTTTTTGAATCATCTCTGACAAAGCTTCCATCCTAATAAATCTACACTGGTTGTCTTTCCTCCTCCCTAAGCCCCCTCCCAAGCCATCACCCCAACTTATACAGCACACCCCCCATCCGTACGGCGAACTCCCCTACAATAATCTGTTGCAACCTCCAGCAAAACACACCTGTCTTATGATTTGAGTTTTGTCAAATTTCCTTTATTTCATTTTTTTTACTCTCCAAAATATCCTGTTTGTTTTTTTTCTTTTAGGTTTTGTTTTTTACTCGTCTTTTTTTTAACATGTCTTTTATTTAACCCCTCTAACCCTTCTCCATCCAAAAACCCCTCCCCCTTACCCCTCTCCTCCCCCTCCCTCCACCCTCCTTCCCTTCCCTCCACCTCCCTCCCTTCCCCCCCCATCCCTCCCCTCCTCCAGTTTAGAGACCGCCAAATCCACCGCCCAGTCCTCCTCCATGCCGTCTCCCGTTGACCTGACCATGAGCTTCACCCAGCCTGCCCCCCCCGCCTCCTCGTCCTCCTCCTCCCCCCTGGCAGCGATGGGCGCCGCCATGCCCCACGCTCAAATGCTGGGCGGCCCCTACGCCCTCCCCCTCTCCAGCCTCCTGGGAATGAAATCATTTCCTTACCTGGCACTCTCCACCCCTCCCACCTCAGCAGCAGCGGCGGCTGCCATGTTGCCGGGCTCCATGCAGACGGTGGCGGGCGTCCCGGTTCAGGCTCACGCGGCGGCAGCGGCCCTGGCGTCCTACACGGCCAAGATCTCATCCTCAGCCAACGGGATGAAGAAGCCGGAGAGACAGAAGTTTGCGCCGTACTAATGAAGGAGGAGTTTGCATCACTGAGGTAGCTTCTGGGAACGAGGCTGGTTCTTTTAGATGGAAGGGCACTTTTATTTTCCTTCTTCTACACTCTTTACTTCTTACTCTCTCACTTCTCTTTCTCCCTCTGCCTCTTCGTCTCTTATTTATTCTTGACCGCGCAACAATGTCAAAGTGGGATGATTGGAACGTGTGTGACTTTATGACATGTGCAGCAACCAACGAGGTTTTTCCGTTGGTTGGAGTCGTGACCGTCACGGGTTGGTCGTGGTCAGCCCGGCTTGGCTCGGCCCAGAGCCCACAAAGAGAAACCTTAAGAAAGAGCGACTAAAATGCTGGTTGTAATTTCATAGTGCTGCTCAGTCACAAACTGCAGAAAGAAGTTGTCACTTCCTCTGCAAAACTCATACAAACTGACATATTTAACTCCAAACCTGCTGCCACACTTTGTTAACCGATTAAGAGCAGCCAGACACCCGGTTGCAGAGGCTCATGGGTAATCAGAAATGCAATGAGCGAAGGTTGTCACAATTTCATGCTGCTATCCGTCTAAGCTCCACATGGGGAAAATAAATTAAAGAACAAATGGAAGATAAAGAAATAATGCCCTCCATCCTGCTTTCTTGACCTTTTTCTACGTTTGTGTCAGCGTTTTTTCTTCGAGTGGATAAAAACAAAGTTTCGTGAGAAATCCTCAAAGAAATCCTCAAAGTCGGGTCACTCGTGATCCTGCCAGTACTGATTATTTGGCAGCATTTGTGGGATGTTTGTGACTTTGTGTGCAAAAGTAGACAATCCTGTACAGAGAGCGATGGATCGCTCCATCCGGCTACTGTGATGCTTTATTTTTGCGTTGCTTATGCGCCAAAGCTGCATGAGTCACGTGCAGATGTTCACTGGTTTAATAAACCGCTCAGGGTCGCTGACTCCTCTCTACTCCCCCCCCCCCCTTTGTAGCTAAGTGGTCTTCAACACAGCCATAGCTCAGACAGTCTACTCGTGCGTCACAATCTGCATCAGCTAATGCCTCCTTTGCGTTACAGAAAATCTTGGGGAAATGGTTTTTACCAACCGATGTGTGTCTTTATGTCTCTCTGTGCAGTTCGTAGGTACTATCTGTTGACTGGTTAGCTAAGTTGAGGATATGAATGAGATCTACAGTGAAGAACACCTCCTCCAGAACTGAATGTTCAGTCTGCTCCTGACACCAACAAAGAAACAAAAAAAAGCTTTAAAGTTTTAAACCACCACATTAAAAAACAGGCAAAGTGTACATACCCTAACTTTTACAACCGCATTAAAATGAAAGCCATAAGCAGAAAATATTAAACATGTTAAACTGTTAATTTTGCCCGAGCTAATGGCATTACAGGTATCCAGCAGCCAGAAACAGCGACTGTCGGAGCAATAGATGGTAGAGATTGGTCACTTTGAAGAAAGAAGAAAGAATCAGATTTCCAAAGCAAGACTTTTGGCTTCACTGATCTATCCCGGGGCCTCTTGACGTACCCAGAAAACCTCTAAAGAGAGTTTTCTCCAGATGACTGAGCTCCTCACATCTCTAGCAGGCTCTGAACCCAGACAGCCTACGTTCGTATCTCTGATCTCATTCTTTCGGTCACCACCTTAAAGCTCACGACCAGAGGAGACGGTCAGAATGTCGACGGACTGGTGAATCTAGAGACCTGCCATCCGGCTCAGCTCCCTCTTCACCACGTTGCCAGTCTACACGTTGTCCGATCGTAAACTGAACCCAGATGCTCTACAGAAATCAAAGACAAATTAAATTGTGGCATGTCCTCTCTGGATGAGGACAGTCTCGTATTAAATAACACCACAAAGTGCACTCAGAGACATAAAACAGCATCAGAGTCGAATTCAGCAGAACATCCAAACTGTCCCGGCAGGTCTGAGTGTCGCATCGTCCTTTTTCCAATAATCCCACTTTGTCGACTTCGTTGTGAGTTTTTATTCTTGTGCCCGTTGCAGAGCGACTGTTCCCGGGTGTTTTGGTGGGTGTTGGTAGCTACTGTATGATGATGCTGATGTTAAAGGTTATTTGGGCCACAAAGCCTGTTAAAGCCATAGAGACTATTGAGCGTTTCCCGTCCTTTCCTGTCTCCTGATCTCCTTTTTGTCCCCTTACTCCTTATTCTATTGTATACTCTCATATTTATTGACTAATATGAAATATTCCCTCAGAGAGTTTATATCACTGGTCACTAACACTGAGCTGAACCACTCGGCTTTTGTATACAATGATGTCTCCTCGTATGTGACCACTTCCTCTCTTCTTTTCTTTATTTGTAGTTGTTGTTGTATCGGGTTTTTTAAAACATACAACAGAATTTTAAAAAAAAATGTTAACGGTCTGTAACTGTTTTTGTTCACAATTCTCATTTGAAATGTGTTGTTTAAATTATTTTTTAACTTATTAAGAGGAGTATTACATTTAGAGTTTTCCCAACATGGCTGCAGGTAAATACTTTTTCTTTGGTTTTGTTTTGGGAAAAGAATAATAAGCATCACTGTCCCATTAATGCTAATAACCAGATGTTTGTTGGACAGAAGAGTTGTGTTTTCACTTGTGAGCTCAAACTGAACATTTGACCACAAGCTCTCGTTCTGACGGAGGACGTGTGCTTGTGAATGTTTTGACGCTGCTTCTCAACTTTCAGCATCCACAGAACTAGAATAAAGTAGAACTACCACGTCATGCAAAGGGTGACATATAGAAAACAAGACCGTAGATCATTTATATCTAATCGTAAACTGATTCAAACGGGCAACAATGCTGCATTGTGTCGCTTTAGTCTGCAATTTACTGAAAACACATCACGTTTTATTTAGATTTCATTTATAAAGAGAAATAACGTCAACATGTGAGTTTTGAAAGCCAGACACGTCAGTATGTTGTGAAGCGATCTTTATTCTGATCAATAACGCTGTCCGCTCAGATATATCAGGGACCACACTGTGATACCAGGCAGCCCAAACACACGTTAAGGGACACTCCATCACTCACTCAAGATGAAAGGGATGGACCCAACATGTGGTGTTTCAGTACACTAATACATCGGAACCACCTGAGCGTAGATGTAAAACTGATAGGAAAATGTTAAAACATTGTTCATTCAATGAAATTCAAAACTAAATGATCAGAACGCAGAGACCTGTGGAAGTTATTTGATATCAGAAGCGATAGTTCTTGATGCTACAAAAAATAAAAAATAACATTTTTGACATTTTATCTTTGCCAGAAAAAAAAAAAGTTCTTTTCTTTCAGAACATTTTTACAAAAGTATGTGGTGAGCCGTACCGATATTGATATTAATCAAACTATAATGAGACCAATCCCTACTTCCAGGTTCACATAGCCCTGCCCATCTGCTACATCTATAGAACTGAAGCTTCATTACTCATAATGAACTCATTACTCATCAGTTATCAATATTGTCCATCAGTCACAAAGTCAAGAACAAATTTGAGGTACTTGTACTTTACTTGAATATTTCCATTTTATGCTACTTTATTATTCTAGTCTGCTGCATGTTGTACTTTTTACTTTTCAGATTTTATATTTAAAAATATCAGACGGGTTTATAAAATACGATGCATCGTTGAAGATACATGAAGTCTGTGTGCTGTTAGCAGCTGAACTTCTCACACGTTTCATTCAAGCAACAGTTTGAGGCCAAAAAAAGCTCAAATTATACGATATTCCTCCAGTTCATACGACCACGCCGGTCATTTGTTCCTTTTCTACAATCCACAGGAGCTTTTCATGAATAACAGAAACATCCTCGTACCGAAACATAACTATCGTAGTTTTAAACAGGTGGTTAACGATGTGAAATAGCTACAGTTTGATAAAGTTTAGGTAACAAAACTACTAAAGGTCAAGGTTTGGGTCAAAGTAAGTGCGTTTTTTACGTAACTGAAGTTACTTACGTGAGTGCGTCACGTAAGTTTAGGAAAAATAAGTTACTTTTGGTTTCACACAAGACAGGAACAGCGGTCTGCTTGGTGAAAGTCTTGTTTGTTTAACCCACCAGTATACCCCCCCCCAAACTACCCGTTTAAGATCGGAAGAGCGTAGTAT
>NW_022281097.1:0-3345 GCF_004355925.1 Anarrhichthys ocellatus | reverse complement strand
CCCCCCCCCCCCCCCCCCCCCCCCAACACTTTAAACGCCACTTGACTTCATTTTCTACTCCCGTCATAATTATGACAACCACTAGAGTTAAATGTAAATACAGATCGTACAAACAACCATTAATCATCTGATACTTAAAGTACATTTTACTAGCAATACTTTTACTTTCTATTTTGAATGCAGGACTTTTACTTGAAGTTGAGTTTTGTACATTATTGTACAGGTACTATCAAAGTGCATCACTATTTTCAGACTTTAGTTGTAAACTTTAGCAGAATGTTGATGCTTCTCGTCCCTCCTGCTGTGCTACGGTGATCGATGGATTGCCACGTTAGGATCGGGGTTCATTCTATTTATTGTAGTTCTGTGGCAGAGTCCCTCCTCTGCGTGTGAAAGTGTAGCAACGCTCTTTTATTTTAATTCTATTTATTTTTTATTCCAACTAAACTGATGCTCAGCTCGGTTTTCTGTCCTTGTCAGAGTGTCAGAGACTAATGCTGCATGTTTGCTTGGCCTCACTAACACACACACACACACACACACACACACACAGACATGTAAATACACACAAAGATGACCTTGATGATTAGATTAGTTTAACGCACACTTACAGATGCAACCAACTGACTTGTACACAAACAGAAACACACACACACACACACACACACACACACACACACACACCGGCCTCGGTCATTGCACTGACTCCCTCTTCACGTGAAGTAACAGCAATACTAAACAGAGCCGGATGAGTAGCGACACATTGGCTGGCAAACATACGAGTGTGTGTGTGTTCAACTTTAACAAATACATTCATATTTAACTCGATGGCTTGTTGATGCATAGAGTTCTCTGCTCCTTTCTTTTTGTTGTTTTTTAAAAAAGAGTGCTAATAATGTGGTATATTAAACAAGCTCACTTATTTTTATAAAGTCAGATTGTTGATGAACTGAACTGTGGACGCCGTGTTTTAATCACGTCTCTCATCCGTCCTCTTTACGCTCTCCACTTTCTTTTTTCTTTTCCCATTTCTCTCTCTTTTCTCGTGTTCGTCGTCCATTTGCATGAGTCCGACTTGAATTAATGTCTATGCAACAGAAAGAAAAGAGAGAAAGGAGAGAATAAAGAACATCTCTGGTGTGGTTCAGCTCATGGATCCGTGTGTGCGGTCACATGGAGGCTGTGCTGGTGCTCGTGAAGTGCAGCTGAAATGAAAAGGGCTTCGGTGGACCACGGGTCTGACGCGCAACGCATCCGCCCCGATGATCAATTCATCATTACTTTTACAAATAGATACTTCACAGTCCAATACTTCTATTTACCTGAATGACACAGCTGTCCAACTTGTGTAATCCAATTTAAGCTGCACTATATTAATAATAATTGAATAACTTAGAATTTCATTCTTACCCAAATGATGAAATAGAACTGAAGTACAGAAAGGTTCTCTTCAACTTTAAAGGTGAACACTGATTTGTTGCCACCAGTCGTGTTTCGTCCAGTTGAACTGAACTCTGGAGCGTTTACCTACTTGGTGCTGGTCCTTTTGGACGCCGGATTTAAACTCCGGCCGGTCTCGGACCGCGGTCGAACACCATTCGAACCAATCACAGGACGCGGACCATTTATGTGTGATTTCATTCCTGTTTTGGTGACCGGGGAAAAATTCAATCAACCTCTGGTCTCATTTTTAATGAACATTTTATTTCTGTGTCTACAAATGCAGAGCTCTAAATTCAGATTATTTACAACAGATTCCTGCTGAAGACGATAAACAGACTGCACTGAACATATTTTACAGTCAGGGTAAATGTGTTGCAAGAATCATTTCATTAACAAGACTTTATCAAACACAAAGAAGGAATTCACTATAACATGATGCTCTCATTCCAAGTTGTACTACAAATACACATGTAGCTTGAACAGCAAACGGATAAACATATAAAAAACACACTGAAGCAACTGCTGAACAGAAAGGACAACGGTTGTGAATGCTGTGCTGCACTTGAGAAATCCATAACGACGAGATATTCTCCACTGAGTATGAAGTACTACCATCTTTCTGTTTTCATTTCTACTTCCCTTCAGCTCTTTGTATGTCAGCCTGATGTGTTTGTGATTCTCTGTTTTCTTTCCATTCATGCCATGTTCTACTAAATAAAACCCACACTGAAAATAAGCAGTTGACTTGATTCCTGTTTTATCTCCGCGGTTAGTTTCAGAGCAGACGAAATGTCAGCGATGCACACACACACAATAAAACCTGTGTTTACCTGCTTCTGCATGCTGCAGACACCGAACTTTAATTATAGTTCCAAATACCTGGGAGAGAAGTTTCTTTACTGTGATTATACGAGATGTGTCTGCATGCAACATCGCTGTAAACAACATTCCTACGCATTCTCATAATTAGTTACCAAGACACACAAAGTTACACCCAGCTCTGCTCCTGAGTTGTTTCTATCGACGCGCTTTAATTAGTTTTCTCAGAGCGACATCATGTTTGTGGCGTACGGGGCTTTTCAAATCAATCAGCAAGCAACGCTGATAAATTACACACATGTCAGTATTCCAGAGCCTGCTGATTGATTTTCACACAGTAATGAATGCATTGGAATAGTTAAACACACTAGTGTGCTGTGATAAAAGGGTACGTCCATCGCTGTCTTCTATCAATCAAATATTGTGTAAAAACAGGGATTTGCACTAATTATCTGAAAGTTAAAGATGCTGTGATTTGACACAAAGACACAACGACGACTTTCTTTACTCAAAGTCCTGCAGGACGAGTGGAGGAACTTTCTACTGCAAAACTATGGAGCCGGGAAAAAAACATGACTGTGTTATTGTGCCCTCTGGAGTCAAGTTTAATGATACCTCACAGACTGACATGATGACCGAGCACTGGCTTCAGCAACAAAAGCACACACACACACACACACACACACACACATTGGTGGAAATAGTACTGCATTCAGAATCCTGTTTAAGTAAAAGTATTTTCTTCAAAATGTACTTAAAGTGACAAAAACAAAAAAAATATTCTGCAGTAGGATGTCTCCTGGGATTGATATCTGATCATATATGTGTAGAATATTATTAATTAGATGTAAAGTTAAAGCAGCATGTTACTGCTGTAGCTGCTTTATATACAGTCAGATAGTTTAGTCCAGTGGGTCCCATATTGGTTGCTGTATTTGTGTTGTATTTTTAACTTTTCGTGTGTGTTTTTGTTTGTAAATTTGTAATCTGAAAACTAACTAGTAACTACCAGGCTCCAACCTCTGGTTCTGTAAAGTGAAGTCAAAGCTTCATGTGTTAAAGCTGCATTCTCTCTAATGTCCA
>NW_022281096.1:8079-13450 GCF_004355925.1 Anarrhichthys ocellatus | reverse complement strand
ATATATATATATATATATATTATATGTTTCGCTTTAGTGCAAGATCGCTATTCAGCACCATGGACAGAGACACAGCACACCTGCATATCGGCCACACAAAGCAATGAGAGTCTGACAGAAATAGGAATCTTTGACTGCGTCTTTGTCAGGGTTAAAACAGTCAGTAATGATTCAGTTGATGTTCCCATGGAGAATCTTTCATCTTTGGCTAATTCTAGAGGCACGTTCTTGTACAGGCACATACAGAAATAACTATGCACATGCACTGCCCTGCACACAATACCTGGCCAACTTCTGCACACTAGCGATATAATCTCATGTCTGCAGGACATTGCACTGCTTTTTATTTCCTCCCGTGCATCCGAGTAAGAGGCCCACTTTGCGTTCTGTCATTCACAACTTCCCTTTCTAAACCTCTTCAACGGGATTTCAAACAACAGCCTTTCAACCATTTCCACAATCTTTCCGGAAATGTGGGGAGATCAAAATTGGCAGAACAGCAAATCCATAATATCGACACAAGCTGCTGAAAGGCGCGAATATTTAACCTATGCAAATTGCTCAACTTTAGACTTAAAAGCCTTACAGCAACAGGCAATTCTCGAGTGCGAGCCCTCCTCCGACGTGAAGGTGCATGTGGCATACACAGAAAGGCTCCGCTAAATTTCACGGGGACCGTCATACTCTCGAGATGGTAAAAGGCCATATCTGAATAGGGAGTTCAAACGAGGCTGTATCCTATAGGATGCAATGCACCGATAATATGGATATCTGGAGCTCTTGTGTGGGTCTACATGCTATTGATTTAACACTACATGCACCTTATCAGCCCAAGGGGCAGCTCTTTATGGGCCACTGCATCAGCTGGAGCTATAAGTACAGTGGGGCGCCCCGCCCCAAGAGGAGTGGAGGGCTATTTAATCCCAATGGAACTGTGAAAGGAGGTCTTTGATCGACGCCACCAGAGTCCAAAGCCTGGATGAACACAGTCATTGTGTCACTGAAGTGTGAATGGCTGGTCTGTGCCTGCCTGTATGTGTGTGTATGGCGTAGAACTATACTCAAAAATATAATGACTGCAACATTCCTGTATGGCCTTATTCAAATAGATTCTCAGGGTGATCTTGGCATACTTTAGGGTACATTTATTTCTTCAGATGTCACAAAGATATTCTAAAAGTATCAAATTGCTGTTAACATGCCTATGTGTTGTATATTTATTAGAGTACAGAATATATTAAAAGTAAATGTGTAGATAGGCAAAGGATACTTACACATATATTTTATTGGAGTGCTACTCCATAATACGTTGCCACATCTGTCAAATCCCAATTCACAAATAGAAGCGAATGCATTTAATAGTGAAGAGGGTGCTTATATTATCAGCTAAAGGAAACACAAAGTAATTACATGGGATCAAGTAGGTGGTGTGAACACTGACTTTGAACGCGTGTCAGTTTGCGTGGGTCTGCACACCAGCAATCTGCAGCGTGAGAATATCAAAGAGAATGACACTCATCATGCCACCATCTGGTCCATTAGCATAATTATGGAAAAAAAAATCAGGGTTTCCATATAAGTCAGCAGAGCCTCACACAGCATGAAAGGAATGCTCATTGAGCTCAGGGAGAAGACAACATACAGGCACATTGGTTTCGTCTTAAAGTCACAGCGCCCTCTGGCCAAATCCTAAGGTATTGCACCAGGAAATGCCCTCAGGTGCCCCTACAGTCAATGCACCCAACATTTAATTTGCAGAATAGAATGAAGGCTGCTACAAATGATTCTGACTTAATTTTATAATTTTAATCGAAAGGGTTTTTAAGGACGACAGAATGCTCCCCTTTAAATCTCCTTAGTTAATTTTTTGTTTGTAGTTTAGTTTAACACACTTTTTCCTCCCCAAAGCCAGTCAACATAACATAACTGTGTAAACCAGTTGGAAAGGAGGAGGTGAAAGGAACAGCTAATTGCCTCATTAGGATGTTAAAATGACTCCTGCTCTTTTAGCTTGTTGTAACTAATAGGAAAATACCATTTGGGAGATGTACTCCTTTTTTTCATCTTTGATCAAACCGTGTCGTTTTTTAAAGGAGACCACAAATTAGATTACTTTATACACACCCACTTGCTTGTAACCTAGGGAGGCTTCACATGAGCTGGCTGGTGTGTTTATTCAGACGCCATTCATGCACTGGGTAATGCAAAGGGGACTTTATGCAAAGGAGAGATAACCATGCACTGCTAAAATCCTTCTGTCATTCTCTCTCGGTTTCTCTCTCTCTCTCTCTCTCTCTCTCTCTCTCTCTCTCTACCCTTGTTCACGCTCTCACCCAGGCAGACTGGTGGAAAGATAGCATTGGCACAGGGAGGGAAACCATGGAAACGAGAAGCTGATGCACTTTGAATGGTAAGACCCTGAAAGAGAAGACATTCATTCAATTCAGTCGCCCTGCTAAAGGCTCATCACTACTGCATTATTCTAAATGCTACAAGTATATTCTAACACGGTTGGCTCCAGAAAGCCAACAATGGTCTCACTTCATCAGCCCATTGTGTCAGGACAACTGTAGCTGGGGATGTCTTAACACTTTGGCAAGTTGAAGAAGGGCCCTACAAAAACACACACACGTGGGCTACTCCTTTTGCACTCCCACATACAAAACCTTTAAACCTGCTCCTTTTCTTGCTACTATAGAACATCCTTGCAAATGCATCACACCATGCGTGGCCCACTTGAGCCTGTAATCATGGCAGCTTTGAGTTCAACATATTTACATTTCCGGCCTTTGAACAAAACAGCATGCTGAAGTCAGCACTGGCCTATATGTCTTGAGAAGTGCTGTCAATGAAATCCCAGGGACCTCAGTGGGAATGCATTCTTCAGAGACGACAATTAGTCAAGTGAGACAGTAATTAGGACCTCTCTGCAAACTGTCACTTCCAGTTAGTGCTGACGGATGCCCACAAATCCCCCCCTCCAGCAATTGCAGTCAGGCAGACTTTCTCATGGTGCTGCACACTGTTGACAGCCATGTGCAACTTCTGTCTACCATGGTTATACTTTCAAAAAAATGGCATTGAAATACAGTAAAGTCAGTAGCATGATGGTAAAGTAATATAACCAGCTCTATGATCATACCATCATGATTGAGACCAAATCACCTGTGTCACATAACTTATGTGTGGTATAGTACCAGAGTCCTTATCATTACTGCAGTGACTAAATTAACATGCTGCAGTACTACAGCAGTTAATACGCACTTAGTTGAAATTAGTGCAAAGAATATACAATGTGCCAATATGACATACAGTTCTGTCTCTAACTGCTAACAGAAAACATAACACAACTTTTTTTTTTACTATGGAACACTGTCTTTTCTCTGCAAAAGTATAAAGCCAGCTTACAGCTTAATTCGGTTGCCTGCGTATTGCGACGTCCTGATCAGGGCTACCGTTCCTTTCAAAACGAGAATGGACCAGTCCAAGATCATCGTATTGTAAGCTATTATGTTGAGTATGTTAAGAAGCAGGGCTCCTGTATATGTGTTTTGTGCTTTTATTGTGAAGGAGGAGACGGAAGGGGAAGAGAGGAAAGAGGTTCTGTGTCAAAGTGTGTGAGAAGGAATAAAGTTGATGCCATCTTGGTGCAGATTACGGAGTCCCGTGTTTGTTATTTTATTATTATCCTAAAGTATAGGCGCAACATAAACCCTCGGCTACATTGGTGGCAGCGGTGGGATTCTCGACCACCTCGGGGACAGATGAGAGGCAGCTCCAGGTGGCTGCGGAAGTTATGGACTGAATATCCTCGTCTTTCTGTGGTGAATGGCCTGCTCTCCCGGAGAGTGACTTCCTCCCTCACAGGGGGTGCTCAGTATCAGGTGGTCGTGCCCTCATCGCTTGTCCCTGATGTGCTGCACCATCTTCATGGAGGCCCTGTGGCGGCACATTTCTCAGTGGAACGAGTGTGGGAACGAGCAAGGCTAACTTGTTACTGGCCCTCTATGTTCAAAGACGTTCGACAGTGGTGCGAGCAGTGCCTCCCATGTCAGACCCGTAGAGCCCCTGTGCCTAAGCACAGGGCACCAATGGGTGGGTCCCAAGCGACTCGACCATTCCAGAGAGTGGCAATGGACATTCTTGAATTACCAGTGACTCCTGAGAGCAACAGATATGTGTTAGTAGTAGAAGACTACTTTTCCAAGTTTGTAAACCTGTATGCTCTTCCTAATCAAACGGCCCAATCAGTAGTACAGTGTCTGTTTGAGGATTATGTGCTGGTACATGGCGTTCCAGAAGTGGTTCACAGTGACCAGGGCCGGCAGTTTGAAGCTGGGGTTGTTCAAAGACTGTGTCAACTTTTAGGGATTAAGAAAACACGCACCACGCCGTGTAGTCCCAAATCCGACGGCATGGTCGAAAGATTTAATCGGACTCTCATTGATCAATTGGACAAATCACTGCTTGCCTGCGGAGGTGAATGGGATGAGTATCTGAAACAGGTGGCTTTTGCCTATAACACATCTGTTCATGCTTCCACTAACTACACTCCTTACTTTTTAACTCATGGTCGGGAAGCTCGTGTCCCGGTGGATGTGTTGGTGCCATCGCAAATGGTGCACTTGGACTTGCCACTTTCTCATGCTGACTTTGTGACCTCTCTGACGGAAAGGCTGGAGACGGCTTTTTGTGGTGCTAACGCCCATGAGAAACAAAAACTGTACTATGATGGAACGGCACGTCATCAGCCGTATCGAGAAGGAGACCTCGTATGGCTGCATAATCCTACGAGGACCACATGGAACTTGCGCCCCACAGGAAGGGACCCTACAGGGTCCTGGCTGTGTTGGACTCTCAAGGGGAACCTGGACTCATCTATCGCATTGGCAGTCCTCTGGACCTCCATGGACCGGAGCAGGTTGTTCATTATGATAGACTGAAACCTTACACTTTGCTACGGCCTGCTGGTTCTTCAAGTAGCCTCCAAGCTTCTCCTCACCATGCTCCTTCGCTGCAGGATGAGGGGTCGCCAGAGGAGGACTGTGGGGGGGAGGAGCCACGTTTCACTGGTTGTTCAGAATAGTGATGACACTGTCAACAGCATTATTTATAAGAGAAATATAAGATGCTGAGATTTTCAAAAAAATAACCCCCAAAACATAATATCAACATAAATAAGTCCGAATAAAGAAATGTCCCCCTTTTTTATTGTTTATGTGTTTGTTCTTGTCAGGAAAATAAATGCTTTCTGTTCTTTGTGGTTTCAGATCTTAGGCAAGAAATCATACATATTCACAGACACAGACCCACAACAACAACACACACACACACACACACACACACACACACACGCACACACAAACAGCAA
>NW_022281096.1:0-5079 GCF_004355925.1 Anarrhichthys ocellatus | reverse complement strand
GTACAACTCTTTCCTTTCTGCAGGATATTAACACCTGTATATCTGTCCATCAAAGGCCTCACACCTCAACAAGTGAAATCATCAACTTCCTGTGAGCGCCCTCTCACTCACCTTCTACGCTTTATTGTTCATCTCTGATGTGTGACAGCGTGCATCCGAGAATGTATCTGTGCTGACGCATGATTGGCAGAGCCCTCCTGCTGCTGCCGTCTCCTCCAGGAAGTAGGCATTACTGCCCAGTTCCTGTCTTCCTCGCTGACCCTGCAGTCAAACATGTGCATATTTACAGGTAGGGGAGCGCCGGGAGAAACACTTTAAATTCAGATAGAGGCTGTGCTTAATGGCTGCATTGGAGGGATAGTGATATCTGTTGATTTCTGTTTGATCATACCAGGAAGGCATGGAAAGAGTAGAGATTACAAGTAGGAGAGTAAGAGCATGGCAGGACTGGCAGGATATTTAGAGGAATCACTGAGTGAAAGGGTTTAGAGACTGGAAAAAAAGTATTAAGTTTGGTCCCTTTTAGAATCAAGGACTCATGTGTGTGACGGCAAGATGATTCTATGTTGAGTTCAGAATTAACTGTCAATTGATAATCTAGAAAACCAATAAAAACCCAGAAATTAACAGTCAAGCCTCTTTGTATCTGTTGACCACATCTCTTCCTCTATTCAGAACCAAAAGTGGGTCCATTCTCTTGTTCCTCGTCTAAGGAAAATAGGAAAGGGCCCGGGCGCTGGAGGCTGGAGGGTAAATATTTGTTTTGTGGTCTCTCTGTAGAGCTCCAGACCTCAGTGTGCCTCTTAAGAAAACTTTCTCCCGCACGGGAGCAACCAAAGCAAACAATCCCACATCACGCCGTCTGGCTCACCGTGGATCCTCGTGTGTTTGTTTGTTCAGACAGCCGCCATGACAGACGGAGGAACACTGGGAAGGAAGAAATCTGAAGAACGAGAGAGAGTGAACAAGAACTGGAGGAGGAGGAGGAGGAGGAGGTTGAGCTGTTTCATGAGACAGACGACTGATGAAGGACTACACAGATGGTGTGCTTGTCCTATTCCTTAAAGCTTTGCTCTCTGCAGACATGGGTCGAACAGTATAAAAATAATTCTTAACATATGTTGTAACCTTCTTAGTGTCTAAAAAGACGAAATACACCACACAGGACGACAAGAGTGTGAGGAAATTTAGACAACAAGAGGAACGTGTTTGAACGTCAGTTAGTTAGGGATGCTTCACTGTCATTGACAACTTCATGACAGTATTTTAAGGGTCATTCTTTGGAGGCCTTAACCCTGATGATGCTTGAAGAAGGCTTTTACAAAAATATTATTATAGAAGTAACAGCTACTAAATGTCTGCACCACATTTAAGAGATTTACAGTCTTCATTTTGTTTAAATAGTAATTCTGAAGCTTGTCATGTAAATCATTTGGAAAAAAAACTAGTATCTTAACTATCCATCTGTTTGTGTGTGTGTGTGTGTGTGTGTGTGTGTGTGTGTGTCTCCCTCCTCCCCTCAGCTTAGGCCCATTTTGTTGTGTGTGTTGGGAGCAGAGGGGTTTGAAGGAGCAGATCAGAGGACGCTGTAGAGGCTCACTGAGCACTGGGGTGAGATTAGCTCCCTCACAGAGGAATCAAACTGACCTGGGAGGCATGCCATCAGAAGGACAGATGGATAAGAACTATTGACCTGCTGACCTGCATCAGATTCTCACTAACTCATGCTAATTCGCATGCAAATTGGTACAAATGCTCACTCTGACTTTTCCTCCATTTCTTTCGGTCGGTTTCTCTATATTCTCCTCTTTTCTTTTTTTTTGTTACTACTTACGCACTTATTCCACAACACATACTGTGCATGCATACAGAAACATACAATACATACACACAAAGACATAAACACACACACACACACACAGACACACCAACATGCAAACACATTCTCTCATGTGGCGTGCCCTCATGGTGGTCGGTTGCACTTCTAAAGGCTTAATCTGTTGGTCCCACCTCCCTGGTTAAGAGAACAAAGGCCCCTCTCCCCTAACATAAAGGGAGCTCACACACCCCTACACACACGTCCGATTTCAGCCCCAGACAGACCACCCATCCTTGAAGACCATTGCCTCACACAGAGACACCAACAGCGGCTGTGTGTCAATGACAAGAGTGTCGAGCAACTCTACTTACGTCGATCCATACATAAAAGTCTCTTTTCCATTTTTCCCCAGAGTGGGCAGTTCACACACTCTTAGGGGGCATTTTGTTTTTGTGATAGAAAAGGCGATCAAGGGATACCATGTTGAGGAGTCCCTAGTAGGCTTTGATCCAGAGATTTGCTGGGACATGTGGCCCCAGTGGTGGAGAGATTAGATTGTCTCACCACTAAACAGAACCATCGCAATTCTTGAAAAGGATCAGATAGACAATTATTCTTTAAAGAGCAGACATTCACAACAACCACTTTAAAGGTCAGTAGATGCTGTATTGGAAGATGTCAGTCATGCTTAAAATGACTAAGTTTGCATTATGCAGACAATAGCAGACTGTTGCTTTCTGTGTGGATTCAATTTTCCCTGTGGTATTTGAGAATGGAATTGCATTATTTTTTGAGCGGGCTGATGTCATAGAGAAGTTACCATCCCCTGCTATCCAGCCAGCTTTAAACTGTTCGTAATAAACAAAGCCAAACAACACCGTGTGGCCCTTTAATATCGTGCATGAGAACAGCAACACTAAACTTAATATATTACTGCAACAATCACTTGCGATCGAACTTCAGGTTGTACAAACAGTCTATATTGTAAATGCGTATAAGACAATTTTTTCAGTATTTCTCAAAGTTGATTCACTACAAAGCTTCCTTCACTCTGTAGCTGAAATAGCTAAGTGTGTCCCAGTGGTTGAGTAGTTTAGGATGCACATTATAACCCTGACTTTGCAACTTAATTCCAGCTGGCAACCTTTGCATATTGCATATTTCCATTCAAAACACTATTAAAGCAACAGATTTTCTTTGAAAATAGGCATAGCTTTCTTGCCAAGAGTTAGATAAAAAGATTGACTCATGTCTGTATGGTAAATATGAAGCTACGGCCAGCGGATGGTTATCTTAGCTGAGCATAAAGACTGTAAACAGGGGAAAATAGCAAGTCTGACTCTGTCCAAAGGTAACAAATATTACCTACCAGAGCCTCTAAAGTTCCCTAATTGACAGGTTATGTCTTTTTTGTTCAATCCATTCAAAAACAAAATGTGAAAAAAGCGATACATTGGGGCTTTCAAGGGGTTTATGTAAGGGACTACTTTTTGGCCTGGAGTCTGTGCTGGTTGCCAGGAAGCAACTGTGTGCCCGGCCAAGAAATAGTCAGCACATAAACCCTCGTAAAACCACAATTTTTTACAGTTTTTGTACGGATTAAACAAATTCTTATAACACGTGAACCACCAACAGCAGGTGAATTTGTTACCTTTGGACAGAGTCAGGCTAACCTTTCCTTACATCTATACCATATGTGCTAAATTTAATTTCCAAATAAATACTACCACTTAAGTTAATGATTTCCCATCTTTCTAGTTTCTCTAGATTTTTCCACAACAGCCATTTTCTCAGTCTGCCTTTAGTCCTGCCAGTATCTGAGGAAACACTTCCTGAGATGGATTGTGTTTTACCACATAGACTGAAATTGTTTTTAGCTTCAAGGGTCCATACAGAATCTAGTTATTTTTAGTTGTTCATGTGTGTCTTGATGATCCCAGCAGAAACCCTCCTGAGCCCACATGCTGGATATTCCCCCATGGATCAAGCCAGTGTGTGCCATAAGCCTTATACTGCTCCATTGGCTGAGTAACTGCATTTGTTTGAGCTGAGCTTGCTTCCCGTTTACTCACAGCCTCTACCGAGTTGCCAGCCAGATCTCCATAATCTGCAAACAATTATCATATTTGCCTCAGCGGACGACTCAGGTTTTTGTTTACGGATTCAAAATTAACAATTTACACAGCTGGGTTTGTAGCGAACACCTTTCTTGGCTGGCAGTGCTCCATCTGGAACCAGAACAGGAGGGTTGACAAAAAATTAAGTAAATATACGCAAATGAGTCTTTGGACAAATTAAGAAAATATTGTGCTTTTTCATTTGAGCAAACTTAAAAATTTCAAGGACAGAGACAAAAGCTATTGAATAATTCAGCTTTCACTTAAGTGGACATTGGGCTAGAAAAATATAAATAACCAACATTGAAATGTAAAATCATTTAGACAGTGAAATATGTTAATTATCCTTAAAAATGGAGCATAAATGTTTTCAAGATTAATTAAACTATTCCCACTTGTCTCAAACTGTTAAAATGTCTTAAAGTAGATACGTTTATAATGGTTTGAAAAGTTGAGCAAGTGGGTTGCTTGTAGTAAGTTGTTTTTGTGCCTAACCTAATGCTTTAATGGGTTTGGCAAGCACAGATGCCGTGACTGAAATGAAAACGCTTCTATGAGGCCATAGACATAATTTGGAGGACCGCTAATTCCAGCATTTCTTTTCTCAAGTTTAATACATTTATAGTAACTGTTCTGGTCTGCCCTGCAATAGGTCCAATATTAGCAATATTAACATTTTAATAACTGCACTTTTATTTAGAGAGACTTACAGAGTCCAGAGTGCAAACTTAAGATCTGAACTTGATGTACACAATATGACAATACAACCTGTGGCCATCTTTGTCTCAGACGTTTCTTTGCCACCAAACTGATGAGTTTCACTATGTTGGAATACCAAATGGTTGTAATATTACAATTCAAGAACAACAATTCTTTCAGTCATACTTCAATGTACTTCCAAGCAGGTTATTTGAATTCATTGGTGCTCACAGTGCTGTCAACTATCTGCCACTTACAGGCCAAAACCAACTGTAAATGTATTTGCCAATGCTCTTTGGCAAACTGTGAATGAGAAAATGAACTGGACACTGGAAGTATGAGGCAACAGCTATTAGTTTGTCAGCTCTGCTGATTGTGCCAAGTCTTAAATCTGGGTTGAACGGTTTGGCACACAGCTCCCTGTATCAACTGGCAATTCTAGTT
>NW_022281095.1:0-13377 GCF_004355925.1 Anarrhichthys ocellatus | reverse complement strand
CTGCCCCAATGGATACCAACGTCTCAATATCTCGGTAACCGCTCCTAACCGGTTCCATTGTCAGACACAACATCCTCCTGCTTCAGATAATATAGAGCAGGATTAAGTCAACAAATATGTATTCTATATAATGTTCATTTTATAGATGTAGACATGTAACTATATATGGAAATGATGCTCAAGATATGCCTATTATAATGGAGGAATTATGTAGCGGCACTGCAAAATTACAGAAACATCTGGCAGTGCTCTGGCAGTCGTTTACCGTTTACTTTCTTTGTTTCTGTAAACAAGCTTTCATGGCCTTCACAAGGCCCGATCAAAGGCTTTTGGGGCGTCGCTGTGCCAGTTTCAATAGAGGCCTTTGATGTGGAAATGATCCTGTGAATGTCGCCTCAGAATCGTCCTGAGATGCTCCAGATCGAGCCGCTGCGCAGCCTTCTGGAGGACAAGTGGGACAGGTTTGCTTCCAAGTTATTCTTGATGAATTTCCTGGTCTACCTGTCATACCTGAGCATCTTCACCTCTGTGGCCTTCTACAGGAAGGAAGGACAGGTAAGGCAAAAAAACTAAACCAACCAAACCATCCATTGATTAAAAAACGGTTTTAACGACTTCATTAACCCTGAGCAATGACTCCTCATCCTTTTGACTTGCAGCCACCTTTTCCCATTGAAGATGACCCGCTCGACTACATTCGCTGCATTGGCGAGCTCCTCAGTGTCCTTGGAGCTGCGTGGTTTTTCTATAAAGCGGTGAGGAAGTGGAATCCGGTTCCAGTAATTCACACAAAAAGAGTCCCAATCATTTTTAAACTATTTGTCTTTGTCTTGACTCCCGAATCCACAGTTAACTATTTTCAAGAGGAACCCCCCAACCTTCAAAGCTCTGTACATGAATGGATTAATTGACATTCTATTGTAAGTATCGCCTTTAACCTCTTGTGAAGGACAGATATATTATCAGCACTTTCTTACCACTCCACTTTGTTTCGCAGTTTCCTGCAGGCGACGCTCCTCCTGATCTGCACAGTGTTGTACTTCTGTGGGTTGAGAGAGTTCGTTGGACTCCTCGTGCTGTCGCTGGCTCTGGCCTGGATCAATGTTCTTTACTACTCAAGAGGCTTTAAACAACTGGGGATGTACAGTGTCATGATGGAAAGAGTAAGTAGAAGTACCCAAAAGTCTCAGCGTGAGACGTGGGTAGCCTGATTTACAGTCTTTTTCTTTCTTTTTAGATGATCCTGGGTGACCTACTACATTTTTTGTGTGTCTATGGTGTATTCCTTTTTGGCTTTTCTGCTGGTAAGACTTTCACAGACGTAAAATGCAAAAAGTTAAGCACATGCAGAATGAAGAATTTAAGATGTTCAAGCAAAGTAAAGTCTTCTGACTTAAATTTTCTCCTCCTCCGTAGCTATTGTAACCCTCATAGAAGACTCTCCTGCAGCTCATGAAAAGCTTCCTGATGGCACTCCGGCACGTGGGAGGAGCTTTGATGATGAGCCGTTTGAGTGCAAGAAGCCAAGTTACAACGACCTCCGTTTCACAACGCTGGAGTTGATGAAGTTCACTATCGGAATGGGAGACCTGGAGTTCACGGACCACGTTCAGTGCAAGGAAGTGTTCTACATCTTGCTCATCATGTACATAGTGCTCACTTACATCCTGCTGCTCAACATGCTCATAGCCGTGATGGGCAACACGGTTGAAAGAATCTCCAAAGAAAGCGAAAACATCTGGAACCTGCAGGTGGGAAGCTGCTCTGGTCTGTAAACTTGTTTTACAGCACGCAAAACCTCGCAGGAATAAGTTCATCTCACAAATCTAGGATACTTCTGAAGGATGTCTGTAAATGTGGCTTGATATTAGTAGTGAATATAATATTAATAGTAGTAGTAGTAGTAGTATTCATTTTGAAGAAGTGCTTCGATATTAAGGGTTTCTAGGTTGTGCACAAACAAACAAAAACACCGGGGCTGACACACTGACATTTTGTTGCACGTCCTCAGCGGGCCTTTACAATTCTGGACATGGAGAGGACTCTGCCGAGGTGCCTGAAGAGTAAGCTGTACTCCACGCTGTCGAAAATAGTGTGTTTCAAAGACGAGCAGGGAGAGAGTCGAAGGTTCTTCAGGTAAACCACCGCTGCATGTGTCTGATATTAACGCCTATTGTTTAGTCTGTACAGGTGTTAAACAATTTTACAAACACGGTGGAGTGTTGAGCTAGATACAAATGTGTCTAGGAATTACTGTCTTAATCTTGAATACTGGCCACCATCTTTTAAAGGCTCAGTTCACTCAAATTTACAAAGAAACAAATTGTATCATTTACCAGAGGCCTCACTGTGTCATACGCAGCGTCGGAAATACACGAGGGCAAAGGGCTAAACTGCCCCTAAGAAATATAATTTTGCCCCTGATATCACTAGGAGAGGGGCAAAAAATGCCCCCATAACTTCCTCTAATAATAATGATACTTTAATGAACTTGTCAAAAACATCATAGCCTATATGACCCGGTCCAGTTGCCATAGAATGTTTTTTATTTTTGCCTTGACTGATTCGTCTTGACTGGTTCGCCTTGACTGGTTCTTCACGCACCGAACGTTCTAAACAAATAAATAAATGGAGCGCTTCTTCATCAGACCTGTGACTGCGGTCAACTCAGCAGACACTTAAATTTTAGAGCGGAAAGATTAACGTGACACAACATCCGCTTTCTTCAGACGAACATCCGGTTTTCAGAATAAGATGCCAACAAAGTATACATATTGCATAATGGAAATTAGATTAAATGAATTATATTCACATTAAGTATAAAACATGCTACCTGCATCTCGTGAGTTAAAGGGAAAATACACCTAAATTGTGCGTAGTGTCTTTATTCTTTGATTTGAGGGTTGCTGGAAATGAATAATACCTGACTGACAGTCAATTAAGATATTTTACTTAGCAAAAACTCTGAACTGAATTTGTACCTTCAAATGGCACATTTTTTAAATTTTGAAGGTGCTGTAAAAATGTTTTTCTCAAAAATTCCACACAATGACTAATGCATAAGTTCAGGACAAAAATGGGTAATATCACAATATTTGAGGTGCTACAAAAATATTTTTTCTCAATAATTCCCAATGACTGATGTATAAGTAATCAAGGCATCGTTGACTTAATAATTGTTAATAGTTAAATGTAATAAAGAAATTTTGTTCAAAAAAATCTGAGAAAACACTTTGAATCTGTAGACTACTGCCTAATAGTCTTATTATTGCCATTTGATGAGAATTGTAAGCCTAATTAAGTATATTTATTATTTTGAACAAAGGTTCAATGTTATTGTTTCAAGTTTCAAAAAGTGCCCCCAATTTCTTTTTAAATGCACCTGGATTTCAGTCAGTGGGGGCAAACATGTAAAAATATGTAAATTTCCTACCCTGGTCATACGGACAGCTTGTATTTTTCTAGTGTCTATTCTAGTATTCCAATGTGTGTCTTCTTCGACCTCAGGGTGGACGAAATGAACTGGAGACAATGGAGGTCAGATGTTGGTTATGTCCACGAGGAAGACCCCGGGGAAAGCATGATGAAGTCACAGCCCCCCAACCAAACTGCTGGTAGGACAACAGAGCAGACAAACAAACAACTTGCTGTTTTCTTACTGTGTAGGTGCCACCAATACTGAGTTGCCTTTTAATCTTCCAGGGATTCTGTGGAGGCCAAATCCAGTCTTTGAGAGGATCGGTGCTAGACATCGCCAACAAACGCACACCACTTGTGTTTAGGTTCAGCACAACATCCAAACCCAGATCCATTACAGTTACAAGTCTGAACTTTCACATTCAGGGGAGCATTTGCAGCCACAATGGTCCCTTCCTTCTTAAAAATGTTTTGTATGCCATGTCCACTTCAGAAAAACATTAGTCTGTCTGTACTGTATATACTGTCAGAATTATACCTGTAGGAACACTAATGCTCTTGTTTTGAATGTCTTGGCTGATAACAGAAAACAGGTTGATCTTGACCATATGAATGTGTTTGTAACAAAGACAGTCTCCCGTAAAAGCTCCGTGTTTGCAAACTTTATTTTGGTTAGGGGGAATGTTTGTGCAAGACATTTTTATTCCTGAAGGTTAGGCAAAACTGGAATATCACATTTTCACAAAGTAGAGAAAGTAAGCCCCCCCTCCTCCACCACCGTTCACAACAGGATACATCTTCAATTGATCAAAGACAATCGGATTAATCAGAGTAAAAATCAATCTAGAGGGTCGTCTCATACCTGTGTCCCAATAGATATTGCCATCAAGTCGGCTAGATGAGATTCTTACACGTCCACGTGTACTGTGTGATAATAGTGTGAAAGGAATCACAGAACATGCAAAGTTCCAGGTAGAACATCTGAATCTGTCTTGGCCGAAACAAAATTGGGGTGCACTGTGCAGAGAGGAACCACTCACTCTAGATTTATTTTTAACACTCCGTTCACATCTTTACTTCACAAGATTTTCTTTAAGCGTGACAAACGAGGGCAGCGGCTCTGCTTTATGTCACCGGGTTGCTGCTCAGTACGGTCAGAACATCAGTTCCCGATACAAACTCGCCGAGGCTTTTAGGCCGGGGTGGTTACAGAGAAGGGACGCTTGGTCACTTTGGTCAGTGAGTCAGCAGCAAACAGTTCACACATCCTGACGGCGTCGAGGAGTCGTGGCACACTTCAGGACTTCTAGTCCATGACACAGTATCAGTAGTTATAACTAAGTAGCTTGGTCCCCCGTCAGAGATTAACTTTGTGCGCGTTGTCGGCGCGCACACACCTGTGTGCAAGTACCCAAGCTTAACATACACACACAAGCACCCATTCCCACATTTCTCCATACTAAGCCCAGTGGAGGCACTTCATATGAAACTGTAGAACCTGACTATGTCGGGCTGTAACGAGGCAGTTCAAAAATAAACCGGGCAGGCCTGTCGGATCGATTAGTGTTGATTTAAGGTTGAGAAACCCACACGGGCCTGCAATGCAGTGGGTCAAACTCCTGAAAATCACTGCCATTCTGAGTCCTAGTCAGTTATTACATAGATTTGGAATAAAGAATAGACCAAATCTTCACCATGCGTCCACCCCATGAATAGGAACTTATTTTCACTGATACAGCCCATACACATTACTATTCACACACACACACACAAATCATACTAGTGTGTTCAGATTAAAAGTCTATAGCAGCTTTAAGGGGCAGGCACATCAAAAATGAGAACCAGGAAAGAAAACTGCCATTAAGTATAAAGACCAAAACACAGAAAAGCTACGGCTCGCATCTAAGCTGTCTCTCTTTCTGCAGACGGCGGATCAGCAGCTCTTCCTCCCTTTTGACCTGTACTGTGTGTTTCTGAGCACAAATCAGAGAACGGAGAACAAAGCAAAGAAAAGCTCAGCGCTGGGAAAGACGTCAGATTAACGGACAATTCAGCTTCCACTGCGTCAATGGGATTCACCTATGGCACCTAATGTGAAAACACCTATGGCTTCAGGATGCAGTGGTCCAAAAATAATAATAAATTAAATTATATCAGGATATTTATTAAGTATAACAACTAAAAAACACACAGTCCAAACACTTTAAAATAACTGCTACAGCCCTGTTCTACATACCTATTCATTCAGCTAAATACTATTCATATTTTAACATCTTAAAATCCTTGATAGGCAACATTTGAGACAGTAGGATGGGTGCTTTATCAAGTAGGAGTAGCATGATTACCTTAATGTTTCAATGTAAGGCAACATCACCACTTCCTTTGCGCACACACACACACACACACACACACACAACCTCTGTCCAATGACCAGACAGTACAGAGTTCAAATAAGCTCCAAGAAAAGAAAAGAAAAACTTCATTCTTTCTCACAGCAAAGCCAGACTGAAGTTGGGATCCTAGCAAAGGAAGTCAGTTAAGGTAAGTATTAAGTAGAGGATAACCACTGTGACATTTAAGGCTTTTTTTCCCAGAAGGCTTGAGGCCAGCAGAGCAAACATCAACCCGAAGAAGAGGACTAGAGGAGCTTGATGCTAGACGCAGCTAGCTTTACATGTCCTTCCTTTGTTTTTATAGGTAGCAGAGAGACGGCGATCAGTAGACGGAGCCACACAGGTAACGTCCACATCAGCTCACTCGTGTTACAGTAGTAAGGTGGTGAGGGGAAACCCAAGCGCTTTTCCCACCTTGCATTATTTTAAGTACTTGCAAGTAATCAATTTACTTTTCACACACTGACATGCGCACGGCATTTTAATATGAATGGGATGCTATTCTGTTGCACGCCAGCTACAGACTAATAGGGGCTAATGGACTTTATGATCCTCTTGCCAGACGTCAGGCCGCAACATTTAAAAAGGAATTTCTACAGTTCAAGTAGGGCCGTCTGCAGAAATACGACAAAAACAGAAATAAGTTCTTCGTAAGCGATTATTGAAATATCACACACACACACAAGAGGGCACTTTAGACTTACCAAACAAAGAGTCAACTACTCGCAACTCCACAAACTACATGGAGAGTGTTACTGTTATTTTGCTAGTGCTGGCGTTGTCTTATTTTTGAACTAAAGTTCTGTGATGGTTGGGCGTTTTTGCACACTGTGATCACCCATTGAACCATGCAGAAAAGAAACAAACTAGCAGGACACAAACGGCACAGTTCAGGTGCCATGTTGTATTCCTGATAGAGGAAGTGTCCACCGCGACTACGAGAGGAGCCTCTGGGACAGAAACATTAACAGTCCTATTAATTGCATATACATGTAACCTTATTTAAATGGATCACAAACCTGTTAAGAGGATAAATAATTGCAAAAAAAAGAAAACATCACACGAGGACATCCTAATATCTTGCCTTTGGGCAGTTGTAAGGCCAGAAATGCTGAAAATAAAAGGTTTTACATGTCAACCAAGGAAAAAGCACTGTGACAATCATATTCTCATCTGCAAATGAATAGTTTAGAACACAATATATACACGAACAAAGAGCAGCACATCCATGCCAGTGATGAAAAAGAGGAATTCTACTCGACAGTGGACAACAATCTCAAAAACCCTTCATCTGCAACAAAGGTACGACATGGCTTAAGACCTGAGGAATACTTTGAAACATCACAACCTGGTGGGGTCTACAAATCCAGCTCTGGAGCAATTCAACTGTAATTGATCACTTGCAAGATCTTAAAGAATAAACCACAGGAGCTGAAAGTAGCTGTTGAGAAAAACTCAAAACACAAGAAGGGGAGGGGGCCGGAGAGGGGATAAGCGCACGCTTTAATGGTAGCCCGGGTGATGAGCATGAACGCCACCGCCGCTGCTGTTGTTGGGCTCCTGAACTTGGCCCATGGCCGACCTGTGCATCTTCTCCATCACGCCCATGTTTTGCTCCTGAAAGCTGGGCATCTGGAAGCCCCCTCCTAAGAAATCCACGTTCTGCATCAACTTGGACGGGTCAGGAGGACCCTCTTTGCCCGGCCTGTACTTTGCCCCCGGGATGCGGTTCGCGGAGGCAGCAGCCTGCCCTCCCTGGAAAGCCCCGGGGAGGTCCTGAGGGCCGGATCCATTGTTACCTGCTGTGGCCGGGATGCCGCCCCACGGCGGCTGCATGTAGTGGCCATTAATGTAAGGCATAGAACCTACTGGGCAGTTAACGGGGGACGACGGCCGTGCTTTTTCTGAGGGGTGCTTCAGGGCGAAGGACTGTGCGGCGTTGGGTAGCTTGTGGGAATAGTTGAGGTTTCGAGAGGGGTAAGCGCACTCGGTTGGAGGCTCCATCCTTGGGTTCTTGCAGGGATTGGCCCCCTCAGGGGGCTGCTGCATGTGGGCCAGTTGATGCTGGGCCCAGGAGCGCTGCTGCTGCTGCTGCTGCAGATGTTGTAAATGTTGCTGCTGCTGTAACTGCTGCTGCTGTTTCTGCTGATGTAAATGGTGCTGCAGCTGCTGTTGCTGCTGCTGCTGCAGTTGTACCTTCTCTGGGTCTGCGTGAAAGGCAGCTATGCTATTAGTAGCAGCTATACTGGGCTGCGAGTGGAGTGCAGCATTGGGAGTCTGAGCTGTGGCTTTGTCTGGGTGTCCCACCATGAGGCAGCTGGGCACGGAGCCCAGGGCTGGGTGGTGACAGGACACCCTGGAGCTGGCGTTGATCAGAAGGTTGCGGCTGATGGGGCTGGGGTTCGCAATCTGGCCCTCGCAGACGGAGGTGGCGCCCATACCGGCCCGTGCCTGGCACAGCTGGTTGATTTGGTGCACGATGCTGCTCAGGTCACTCGGCCGGTTCTGATGCAGGCTGGCCGCCATGGACAGTGGGATGGTAGAGGTAGATACAGTTACATTTGGTGGGGCGTCTGCGTCGGGGAGCTTCCGGGGCCCGTACGCCCCCGGTGGGGGCTGCTGGAGGCTGTTGGGCGCAGTCGGAGGCCCCGCGCCCGCAGCCTGGGGGAGGGGCTGTGGGCCGCCTAGCCCCTGGGTGTGCTGTATGCTCGGAAGCTGAGCTCCGTCGGACATGTGGCGCAGGTCCTGAGTCGCTCCCTGCTGTGCAAGTAAAGCTTGCGGAGGAGCCGCGTGATGCTTTAGTGTCTGCAGATGAGAAAGATGCTGCTGCTGCGGGACGACCGGTGGATGAGGCTGGCTCTGCTGCTGCTGCTGCTGCTGCTGCTGCTGCTGCTGCTGCTGCTGCTGCTGCTGCTGAGCCTGGGTGTGAGGCAGACTCTGCTGCCTCTGTATGCTCTGCGGATGAGTCAATCTCTGCTGCGGAGTCTGAACCTGGGACAAACTCTGCTGCCGCTGCAGAGCTTGTGAATGAGCCATGCTCCTTTGCTGTAAAGCCTGCGGGTGGGGCACGGTTTGAGGCCGTTGTACAGTCATTGGATGAGTCATGCTTTGCTGCAGCGCCTGAGGGTGAACCATGCCCTGCTTCTGGGCGTCGGGCGGCGTCGGGCCTTGTAGGTGAGGGGTGGGTTGAGGGAGATTTAAAGTGCTTTGAGCGGCGTACGGCCCGCTGTGAGGGTTCATGGCGGCCTTCTGGAGCTGCCGGGCGCGGCTGCTGTCCGACTGTTTGACGAAGCCTTTGGCGGGCACGCGGAGGACGGCCAGCAGACCCCTACTGGAGCTGACCTGAGACGGGTAGGGACTGTGGCGCTGGCTGGACGAGGACGTGTCGAGCCCGTTGACTGTGCGGCGAATGTGCTTCCTTTGAGGTACTTTGACGCTGTTGGGGAAGATCTGGATGGTCAGAGGGCTGTTGGCAACTTTCTTAGCAAAGGCATCCAACTCTGCTGGGGTTGGATAGCTGGCAGATCTCATCTTCTGTGTAGTTTCCCCTGAAACATGTGGAAGGTCAGACAAACAAAAACACGTTTACATGCACACTAATATTCCACTGTTATTCTGAGTTTGATACGGGTCATCAGGCCTCGTTCCGAATGGAGCGTTTTCCGATTAAGACGTGGTATGTGCAGATATTACTCCGGTTTTAGGAGCATTCTTTGCGTCTCGTGCCTTGAACACAATCCAGCCAGAGATGCATGACCAAAAGAAGAAGCCCGCATCTCTGGTCGGAAGGAGAAAAGCACCAACGTTTAAACATTATGAAAGTTTTTGGGATATGTACAAATACTGCAAAGCCGACGTTTTCAAGAATGCGGTTGAAGAAATAAAAGGATGTAGGCTGCTCCGCTGTTGGTAGAAAACTTTGAAAAAAAACATTGGCTGTATGTAAACTGGAATATTCATTTTCATTAGCCATATAAACAGCTTAGTAGGAATATCTTGTGTATGTAAACCTAGTCGCAACACTTCATACCGACACGTACTGTAACACTACACTGTAGGACAACATGAGATGTGGGAATAAAATGTACTGCAGCGTGAGCTTCGTGGTGACTTCATCTGCTCTCTATTAAGAGCTCTGCAGCCACTGAGGCTTTGGATCAGATGCACGGTGCCATCAATGACGAGCTGGCACTTCTCTTGACAACTAAATAAAATAATAATTCAACGGATGTGTTTAACCCTCATCTTAAGCATGGATCATGTTAACCACGCTATAATTCAGTTTGTCCATCAGTCTACAGAATTTCTATTATTTACACTATAAAAAAAAAAGTATTGCTCTTGAATTAAAGGTTTTAAGGTCAATGTATGACACAATGTTCCATAATCACACTTTCTTGTCATCTTAGAACGTGGCTACGTGATCGACATCGTCCGATCCCGACTGCTGGCCAATGACTCATCTAAAGGACAGATAGGACCACAACGGCACTCACATTTCTGAAGTCCGGTGTTCATCTGCGTGCGGGAGAGAAGTCTGACGGTAGGGTCACCTGATGCCGGCAGGCAAGCCAGCATGTCACTATGACGCTATTGCAGCACGGGACACCTTCTCCTCACCATACTGGGGGAGAAACAGAGCAGCACCAGTCAGCCAAAGACGACACTTAGGCTGGCCTGTTTTCATATCCAGTAGTTTGACCTTTTGCAAATGGCCGCTTGTAATAAACCGACGTCCTGGTTCTGTAGGAGCTCGTGTGCGCAGCAGGCGAGCAGAGACGGCTTGAATAAAACACCAACTTATTGTACGATATATGGACAAGACATTGATCGTTATTCATCATCATTATCACACTCTCTGTATGTGTGTGTGTGTATATATATATATATATATCACAGTCTCTGCCTCACTGTGTGGAAGAGACTGGGATCATTCTTATACGTGTAAAGTAACATCAGGCTTAACTTTGCAAAACAAAAAGCAACAAATAAATACACATAAAATTACTTATTTTTTCAAATCTATTATTATAATCATAAATTATACAGCAGCATTTCTGGACCTTTTATAGACTAAACTAGTAGTCAGTCAATCAAGAGAAATAGCGGTCGGAATTATTGAAAATTATAATAATTCTTAGTTGCAGCTTCAGTGCAATGTTATTCCTCGTCTCCTCCGTTGGAAGAAGGCAGGGAAGGATCTCTGGAGTGTTCTTTTACGGTTTAGTCACACATTATTTTGCAGATTCATCACAGATTTGCAGGCGGTTTATGATTCACCATTAGTTCACTTCCACTGGTCAGCTACATGAGAGACTTGTCATAGTGGTGTCATCTTTGTAATCTTTGTGATCTTAGATTCATCACAGATTAAGTGGTAGTTGTATACGATCATGTCCATACTTATTCCAGCACTGCACCACTCTCTTACTGATGGCACGTCATTGTGCTATTGTTGATTTTCTCCAATACATATTTATTGATGTACATAGCAGTTGTTTACTTTTGTCCTGCTTTGTCGTCCTTGTTTTTAGCGGTAGGCCTGTGTCTATCTCTTAGTATTGAGAGCAACGGAAAGCCAACGAGTCAAAGGCCTTAAACGTGTTCAATAATAATCCAATAAAGCTCCTGGCTCTTCCGTTTGATCTGAACGCAGACCAGCGCTTCTCTCCTGACTCGGCTCTTCTGTTTTACCCTCGGTGTGCCTCAGGAGGACGCAGTGCGTGTAAAGGAGAAAGAAGATCTTCATTAATGCAGACCGGATAATAACGTGACCTTTCCTACAGAGACAGCTCACACCTACCGTGTGGATCTCTGGCACCGTCGTCGGCTAACGCCCTGAATTAACCAGAGCACCGACCGTGTCGGATCACACCATTACTACAGCCGTCATGAGTGAGGTAGCTCCACTTTCAGACAGCCAGTCTGTAGCGAGATAACGTTAGCCATCTGACTAGCAATCCAGCCTCAATCTGCTGTAATTCACCACAGCTAGCTAACGTTAGCACAGACCTAATACATGAAGCGGGGCTATTTCAGCCAGCTAACATGGACTGGACTGACTGCGGTGGGAAATCACAAAAATGCATCGTTGAATAGATTAGCTCGAGTCCCAATAAATAAGGAGCTTCTTTGTGCTTATTGTGACCAGGCCAGCTGGTTAGCAAACTTTAGCTTTTCATAGACGGAGAAACACCGACGCGACCCGAATTTAAGAGCATTATACTTACTCCTCGCGAATCTATGAGTAGGGGAACTTCATTTTGTGGAGATTTAATGTTTATATTGTATTTTTAGAAAAAATGAAGAGACCATCCCCGGTGTTGGTTCTCCGAGCTGCTGCTGTCTGGCTACGGAGAGCAACGTCTGTCGGGCATGCGCAGACAGCGAGGAGGACCGCCGGTTCCTGCATTTAGGCGTCAGTGCTAAGCGCCTGTCCAATAATTCCCACAGATGGGATGTTATACTATTAAAGACATGACAAAAAAAGCTCAAGGGCGTAGTAGGCAGTGGTGGAAGAAGCACTCAGATCTTTTACTTATGTAAAAATAGCAATACCACTGTGTAAATAATATGTTCCAGTCCTGCATTGGAAATCTTGCTTCAGTGAAAGTACATAAAGCAGCATCAAAATACCATATACCAAAAATAACGGTGCTCATTATGTAGAATAGCCCACTTCAGAATAAGTATGAAACACTAGGTCATGATTTCATAAAAGTGGGGCTCTTTTTTAATTACTTTATATGTTGCTGGGTAGCTTAACCTACAATAAGACATTACAATGTGTTAGTTGATTCATATTTTGTATTAATAACCTGATTATAAAGTAATTTAAGTCAAACAAATGTAGTGGATTAAAGAGTACAATATTGGCTTCAAAAATGTAAAAACAAAAAAAAGGTACAAGTGCCTGAAAATTACAGTACAGTACTTGAGTAAATAAATTCCACCGCTGGGTGTTGGCATTGCAAGTTTAAGTCGAGAAGTACAAGCACCATAAATGTACTTTAAGTATCAAAAAGCAGTCAGTATTGCAGTATATTATCATTTACTAAATGACTGCAGCACCTGCAATGGATTTGATTTAAAAAGTAGAAGGATCACAACAAAGTCTGAGCTCCCTCCACCACACAAGAAGTTTACATCAAAATGAATGCAACTTACTTTAATACATATTTATATAAACCCTGCAAATAACACATTATGAAAAAATGTAATTCTGCCCTCCATAACAAAACATATTTAAAAAAATAATAATAGTAAATAATTGATAGAAACAGTTAACATGTTAAACCAATACTGACAAGAAAATAAATAAATGAAGCATGCAAAGAGATTATGACAGATATCCGGTTTTATTTTCTATTAAACGACTTATATCTAAACATTGAACAAAAAGTTTGGAAATTAGTGTTTGGTAGATTATTTCTCTGTTGTAACAATGCTTCTTGGCAATAAATTGTATACCGTTGGAAAGCCTGTTTATTTACCTTTTTAAACGGTGCCCCATTTGTAAGGAACATGCATTTGTGGGATGAGCAGCACAGCTGAGTATGTGGGTTGC
>NW_022281094.1:11376-13597 GCF_004355925.1 Anarrhichthys ocellatus | reverse complement strand
TTTGTGCACGCATTGTAAAGCGTCAATATTGTATAACCTTTAAACTTTAATCTTATCTTCTGTTTTTAGGTTGATTTTGTAACATCTGCCTCTTTGGACTACAGATGAAAAATAGCCTTTTGGCTTTAACTCTGGCATATTTACAGAAATGTTTTTATTAATGTGCTCTGTCCCATATCAAATAAACCAATAAATGAAAAAATCATTCAGGATTAACTACAATAACTTTATTGAGCCTCACTTTTCATCATCAGGTCAACATGTGTCCAATACCAATATCAGCTGTACGCTTTGTTCACTGCTAATTAGCTAATGCTAACATGCTAATGTCAGATGGTGTACATGGTAAAATCATACCTGCTAAACATCAACATGTCAGCTTTGAGTGCATGTTAGCATGCTTGTGTTAGCATGCCTATGTTAGCATGCCTTAGCATGTAGTACAGGCTCATAGAGCTGTAGAGTTCTAGACTGGTTTCCTACAAAGAGTTGGCTTTAAGTTTTATATAACAAAATAAACAATATGAAGGGCAGCCCTGGCGGAGGCCAACACCCTGCCCTTGGTCCTGTTTGTGACTTTCATGGACAGGATATCTAGGCGCAGCCTCGGGGCGGAGAACGGCAGGTTCGGGGGTCTCGGGATCGCCTCTCTGCTGTTTGCAGATGATGTGGTCCTGTTAGCCTCCTCGGATCGTGACCTCCAGCATTCACTGGGGCGGTTTGCAGCCAAGTGTGAAGGGGCGGGGATGAGAGTTAGCACCTCCAAATCTGAGGCCATGGTTCTCTGCCGGAAACCGGTGGATTGCTCCCTCCAGGTGGGGACGGAGTGCCTGCCTCAAGCGAAGGAGTTTAAGTATCTTGGGGTCTTGTTCACGAGTGAGGGTAAGATGGAGCGGGAGATCGACAGGCGGATCGGTGTGGCTGCAGCAGTAAAGCAGGCGCTGCACCGGACCGTCTTGGTGAAGAGGGAGCTGAGCCGGAAGGCAAAGCTCTCAATTTACCACTCGGTCTACATTCCTACCCTCACCTATGGTCACGAACTCTGGGTCGTGACCGAAAGGACAAGGTCGCGGCTACAAGCGGCCAAAATGAGCTTCCTCTGTAGGGTGGCCGGGCTCAGCCTTAGAGATAGGGTAAGGAGCTCGGTCATCAGGAGGGAGCTTGGAGTCGAGCCGCTACTCCTTCCCGTCGAAAGGAGTCAGCTGAGGTGGTTTGGGCATCTAATTAGGATGCCTCCTGGATGCCTCCCACTGGAGGTTTTCCGGGCACGTCCAACTGGGAAGAGACCCTGGGGAAGACCCAGAACACGCTGGAGAGATTACATCTCCCAGCTGGCCTGGGAATGCCTCGGGATCCCCCAGAATGAGCTGGAACATGTTGCCGGTGAGAAGGAGGTCTGGGTCAGCCTGCTTGGCCTGTTGCCACCGCGACCCGAGGAAAATGGATGGATGGAACAATATGAAGGTTTATTTTCATCTCTACAAGCTTTCGTGTTACTCGTGTAAATCACATCTGTTTACATCAGAGGTGGTACGGTGCCTTCGATACCTTTGTAAACACAATGAACTGAACTCCAGCCTGTTTGATAGAAACACCACATGTTACTGAGACAGAACAAGTCACATCTGTATGGAAGCATACCAGCGCAATTATGAGTAAGTCACAATTATGACAAAAGGTCTCCAATCTTTTCTCCATCTGGCACTGCAGGGTTGTAGGAGCTCCTTTTGAAGTGCGTTTCTTTCTCCAAGTTCCCTGGTAGGGACGTTGTTTAATTACTGTCTTCTTCTCTGTCAGACTCTTCAGATGGGGATCAGTCACTTTTCGGGACTCTTCGTGTTGTTGTGCGTTGGAGTGGGCGGAGCGTTGCTGACTCTGGCATGTGAACACGGTTTCTACCAACTCGTCCTGCCTCACATCCGTCGCCGACAGAACCTCAAATACTGGCTGCATACATCACAGGTTAGACTCAGAAGGTGTTTGTGTGTGTTCACTATACATTCATGTTGTTTTACTGTAAAAGACAAAAACATCATTCCTGCTGCAAAACTGTGTTTACAACAAAACCATCAACTGGCATTTAGGCAGCGGCAGGTTTGGGTAGGGTGATAAGGAGGTGCAGAGGCCGTGTTGAGGTGATTGAAAAGGTTCTAAATAGTTAAGGAGGTGCAGATGACGTGTTGAGGTGATTGAAAAGGTTCTAACGTGTTAAGGAGGTGCA
>NW_022281094.1:0-11366 GCF_004355925.1 Anarrhichthys ocellatus | reverse complement strand
TAAGGAGGTGCAGAGGACGTGTTGAGGTGATTGAAGAGGTTCTAACGAGTTAAGGAGGTGCAGAGGACGTGTTGAGGTGATTGAAGAGGTTCTAAAGAGTTAAGGAGGTGCAGAGAAAGTGTTGAGGTGATTGAAAAGGTTCTAACGTGTTAAGGAGGTGCAGAGGACGTGTTGAGGTGATTGAAGAGGTTCTAAAGAGTTAAGGACGTGCAGAGGACGTGTTGAGGTGATTAAAGAGGTTCTAACATGTTAAGGAGGTGCAGAGGACGTGTTGAGGTGATTGAAGAGGTTCTAAAGAGTTAAGGAGGTGCAGAGGACGTGTTGAAGTGATATAACAGGTTCTGAAGAGTGTTAAGGAGGTGCAGAGGACGTGTTGAGGTGATTGAAGAGGTTCTGAAGAGTGTTGAGGAGGTGCAGAGGACCATTAATCTCTTGAAACATTACAACGTTACTGTGTAACGCTAACAGCTCATTGATGATTCTGATGTTGTTCCTGTTCAGAGGAAAATGTTTCTGTGTGTTTGGCAGAAAATCCATCGAGCTCTGAATATGACGTATGAAGACGTAAAGAGGCAGCGAGCTGAGAAAGAGAAAAGGTTGGTCTTATGTCTGATGTCATCAACATGTTTATTTTACCATGCAGTTTAGATATCAAAGGTGATGAGGTCAACATTCAAAGTGAAGCTGCTACAAAATAACCTCAACTCAAGGTCCACTTGTTCTGGAGCTCGTGACCGTATCACAAGTTTCTTCTTATAAACTGCTGTTTCCAATGTAAAGAATGAACTGTGACTCTGTTTCTGTTCAGCTGTAACCTCGAGAAGCCTCAGCCCCCCTCTGGCCCCCCTGCTCCGCCGGCCCCCGGAGCCTCGGCCAAGTGGAACAATGAGGCCAGTAAGGCCGCCGCTAAGGATGCCCGAGACTTCAAACAAGTCCACTTTAACCTGGAGACCCTGAACACTCGCCGCCTGCTCGCTCGCATCGCCACGTCTGACGCCAAGGGAGGCGGGGCCAAATCTGAAGGGCAGTTACCAGACAAGCCAAAGGCGGGGCCAAACAGCAGACTGTGTGAGAACGGAGGACCAGCGGCTTCACTTGCCAGCCTGCTCCTTTCCCGACCCGCATCATCCTCCTCTTCTGCTTTCTCCTCTGCCCAACCCGATACCTCTGCGCCTCCTTCTGTTGCTGTAGCACCCCCGCCCCCCCGGCCCGGTGAGCTGCAGGAGCTGCAGGAACAGATCGACCAGATGAGGGAGAAGCTGAGGACGGCTCTCGCCAGGAGGGCTGAGATCCAGACCACTCTGGCCAAACCTGTCGCCACAGTAACCGACAACCCGCCTGCAGTTACCACGACGACAACAACTACGACAACAGCAATCGCCCCGCCCACCATCGCCCCGGTAACACCCTTCCCCGCCAACACGAAGTGCGTGACAACCATGACGGACCCGCCTCACAAAGTCCTGTCCAAAGTCCGGCCCCTCCACAGCAGACTGACCAGTCAGAGGTGATGCTGTCTGTACTGGTCATGTGACTCTCACCACACGGCGGCCATTTTAAACTGCTGAAAGGTTTTATTTTGAAATGCCAAAATTAAACACAAATTCACTCGTATGTGACAATAAAGCCACAAAGAGGTCATTCATTCAGCTGTAGAGATAAGTATACGAATACTAATGTATTTGTACATTACAGAGACTCAGTGAGTCACTGAAGGGAGACTTTTAATACGAGCACAACAAGACCTTCAGCTGTTTGTTTATCATATCATAACTTCAACAGGAGAGGATACTGATCATTAATAAAATCACATGTTTGGTATTTACTAGATTCTGTTGACAGATGAATGAATGGATTATATCCCGATTAAAAGGACATTGATTATTAAAGTAAGTTTGTGGTTCACTGCAGATTTGGAAATAAATCATGGAACATTTAACAATTTTAATATCGTATGTTAACACAGTAGAATAAACATAATCCCTTATATTGATGATCCAAAAAGCATTAACAAAAGAATTGTATATCAATGTATAATATTCCATAAATATATTTATTGTTCAAACCTTAATTGAAACCATAAGGTGCGTCTAAATTAAAGTGCAACACTGCACTCAACATAATCTGATGAATCCTGTAAACATGTTAAATAACTGAATGCTAAATGAATAATAATACAACTTAAATCTCGACAATAAGCTCCTGAAAATGAGTCTTGCTGGATATTCAGTGTTGTTTCAAAGGTTAAATAAGACGATTTTATGGGATTCTCATTTCATAGTAAGTTGGATTCACACGGTCTCGGCCGGTTACGGAAGTCAGAAAGTAAAATATAATATTTGGTCACTTTACAAACATTTGGAGACACTTTATGTAAATAAGGAACAAGAGAGGACCCTAAATGTAGCCCTGGTTTAATAATAATAATAATAATACATTTTATTTATATAGCGCTTTTCATAATACTCAGACACTTTACATTAAAATCATCATATATAAAAGCAATACACTAAAAACATAAAATACATGATATTGGTCACATTAAAAGCAGTTTTGAACAGGTGGGTTTTGATTTGGTGGAAAGGTGGTGCTGTTTACACCAAAGTAACATCTTTCACCATATTTGACATGAAACAACAGAAAGATTTGACAACAATAGAAACATGCTTTGAAATAACCCTTAACGCATCCAGAGGCATGTGTTTATAAGTTAACTAATATGTTTTAATGAAGTTTCTGATTGATTTAAGCTGTTGGTTGATCTGTTGCTGCTGATCTCACGGCTTTTCAGTTCATCTGAAACACTCACGTTTTAGTAACAGTAGTTTTTCAATCTTTGAGTAATCCTCATCCGCTGATCCTCAGACTGTTTGAAATGGCCACTGTGACTCTAAAGTGGGGACGTGGTTTCAGGAACTTCTGTAGAAACAAGACTCACTGTGAGGCTGAATCAGAGAACTACAGCCAGTGAACACACCACCGAACAAAAGAGAACCAGCCGCACGGACCTTCAAAGATGTGTTCACGGCTCACCTAAAGAAATGTTGATGCAATAAGTACTTTGTGTGGAGAAAAGCGACATCACTGACATCACTGTCATGTTCTATGGGACAATACAGTACTCTTTAATGAAGGAACCTCCATCTATCAACGAAGGTGCATATTCATTTGTTTGACCCAAATATAGTTCATTAATGGATTATCTGCACAGTGTGAAATTGACCACAGAGTATACAATTTATTCAATTTATGTATTTATTTCATGCTATTTGGTACATTTGAATGGGATTGAACTCTTTCTTTCTATTAAATTGCTTTTAAGGTTTTTATTCTTAAACTGTGGTGAGATAATCTATTAAAATATTTTAGTAGATTACAATCCATTAATTGATCTATTAATAGTCCCTTTGCAAATGTTTTTTTACACTTAAAAGAGCATTTAATTCATTTAAATCATCTCATATTATTCTTTCTTTGTTAAATACCTTCAAACCTTGAACGTTTTAAGATATTTTATCTGCAAAGTTTAAAAGTGAAAACCTATTCAAATTGATATTTTGGGTTATTTTAATGGGTTATAAAATACTGTATCAGGGTGTCCATGATCAAAGGTAGTTAACATTAGCAGATATTGATATCAGAGACTCAAGTGGATGACAGTGATGAGGGACTTAAAGCTGCAGTCTTTGAACCTTACTGTTTCTTTATTAAAGATGTGTTACTTCCCGTTTCTGACTTGAAGCTTGAACAGCAGAAAACTTAATTTCTGCTGTAGCTAACTGGCCTACAGAGAGCTTCCTGCACTAAACAGTACCACCTGCTGTTTGCACTGATGACAGTCTATTTTAATATTATAACATAAAAACTTCCAGTTTAAAGGGAAAGTCTGACATTTTATTAAATCCTCCTGTTTTCACCAGTTTGGATGTTTCAGTTTTACCTTTGTGCCCACAACTGTTAGTCCACAACACAACGGCCGGAGGCAGTTCCGACGGCTCATTGTTCTAATGGCCCATTGTCCTGACGACCCATTGTTCTAGCAGCCTATTGTTCCAAAGGCCCATTGTTCCGACAGGCCCATTGTTCCGATGGCCAATTGTTCTGATGACCCATTGTTCCGACAGGCACATTGTTCTGACGGCCCATTGTTCCAACAGGCCTATTGTTCCAACAGCCCATTGTTCTGACGACCCATTGTTCTAACAGCCCATTGTTCCGACAGGCCCATTGTTCCACCGGCCCATTGTACTTACGGCACATTGTTCTGACGGCCCATTGTTCTGATGGCCCATTGTTCTGACGCCCTATTCTAACAGCCCATTTTTGTGACAGGCGCATTGTTCTGACGGCGCATTGTTCTGACAGCGCATTGTTCTGACGACGCATTGTTTTGACAGGCCCATTGTTCCGATGGCCCATTGTACTGACGGCACATTGTTCTGACAGCCCATTGTTCTGACGACCCATGGATCGTCCAGCACATTGTACTGACGCCGCATTGTTCTGACGGCCTATTCTTCTGACAGGCCCATTGTACTGATGGCTCATTGTTCTGATGACCCATTGTTCTAAAAGCCCATTGTTCTGACAGGGCTATTGTTCCAACGACCCATTGTTTTCCACGAGGCCCATTGTTCCGCCGGTGCATTGTTCTGACAGCCCATTTGTTCTGGCGGTGCATTGTTTCGACAGGCCCATTGTTTCCAACGGCCCATTGTACTGACGGTGCATTGTTCTGACGGGCCCATTGTTCCGCTGGCACATTGTTCTGACAGCCCATTGTTCTGACGACCCATGGTTCCTCCGACCCATTGTTCTGCCGGCCCATTGTACTGATGCCGCATTGTTCTGGCGGCCCATTGTTCCGACAGGCCCATTGTTCCGATGGCTAATTGTTCCGACAGCATATTTTTCTGACGGCATATTATTCCAACGGCGCATTGTTCTGATGGCATATTATTCCAACGGCGCATTGTTTTGATGGCTCATTTTTCCGATGGCACATTGTTCTGATGGACTATTGTTCTGATGGACTATTGTTCTGATGACCTATTGTTCTAACAGCCCATTGTTCCGACAGGCCCATTGTTCCGATGGCTAATTGTTCCGACGGCACATTTTTTTGACGGCACATTGTTTCAACGGCGCATTGTTGTAATGGCTCATTTTTCTGACGGCCCATTGTTCCGACAGTTCTCATTTCTTTGTCATAAAAGAACTGCCCCAAATATCACTTCTTGGTACCATCTGTGGCAAAGTCTTATAAGAATTTTTGTAATCCTCCATGTGGGTGACATATTCAGATACAATAACTTTGTGGAGGGGCAGTTAAGTTATAGTTCACATGACTTTTATACCCATACACATTTTCACCTTGACCAAAGCCAATTCAAATCACCACACTGTCACTCCTCAAACTGCCATCTGACACCCGACTTTAAAGTCAGGTCCTCGATCATTCTGCAGTTATGAAACATGCACACGTTTGTGCATGTCAGTCCATTTGACAGTTCATCTCTGCAGCTTAACATTTTTCAGGAACGCACACACTTTCATGTTAGCAGATCCAAGACTGGTCACACTGTAACCAAGTCGGTTGAGTATGGTTATCATCCTATTTGACTTTACACTGAATGGCAGAACGACGGGCTTGGAAGACTTAATCTTTCCGCATGTAACTGTGTTTTCTATTTCATGGCCAAATGATAGGAGAAAATCAGCCTCATTAGAACCTGTGAGTGAATAGTACAGGAAGACAACGCGCTTTTCTGGAATGGTCGAACATTCTGCTTGTGGTTTGAGCTCAGATGCCATGCTTGAGAAACATCTCTACTTTTGAGGTTCCCTCTTAATTTGATGGCTGCTTTGGCTGTACCATCTTGAGCACTTAAACGTCTGGGTCTAGCTTTGAGGGACAGATTTTCTTTCTGAAGTTCCATCATGGACAGTCTGTATACAGTCCCTGACAAAAGTCTTTGGCGCTTGGGTACAAGTTGACATTAAGTGCCCCTCAAATATATTTGTAATCAATTTTTTTTTACAAGAAATGGATGATTTCAATCCCAACAGCTTTTGAAATAATGTTTTGGTGCCAAACGAAACTGCTGAAAAGCATTCTAACGTTCACAGCTTGGTAAAGCCCACTGAGTCAGTTTTTGCAAAGACAAAAGTCTTGTCGCCTTGTCATATGATGCACCCAATCCTAGATTACAGCCTCATCTGTGATCAATAATTGATCAATCAATTAGTGGGTGTGTATAAAAAGAACCCCAGCACACCAGACCTTCACATCAACTGCAACTTGACCTCTGACAACATGCCTAAGATTCACCCTGAGACCAAAGCGTTGATTATCAAGAGGCTGAAGACCAGATCCACTGCTGAGGTGGCTGACACCTTCAATGTATCTCAGCGTCAAGTACAAAGAATAAGAAAAAGATTTGAAGAGACTGGAGATGTTTTTGACAAGCCCAGGTCCGGCAGACCCCGCAAGACAACTGCTCGGAGGACCGTTTGTTGGCTCGAAAATCCAAGGCCAGCCCCTTTTCCACTGCAGCAGATCTCCACCAGGCCTGGTCACCTCAAGTCCCCGTGTCAACCAGGAAAAGTTTGTAGAATTCTGTCTCAAAATGGCCTCCATGGTCGAATCAGTGCCCAGAAACCAGCACTAAACAAAAGGCAATTTAAAAAACGTGTGGCATTTGCCAAGGCCCACAGCCTGCTAAAAGGATGGACGCTGGAAAAGTGGCAGAAGGTGGATTTCTCAGATGAATCTTCGGTTGAATTACATCACAGCCGCCGCAAATATTGCAGGAGACCTACTGGAGCCCGCATGGATCCGAGATTCACCCAGAAAACAGTTGTTTGGTGGCGGAAAAATCATGGTTTGGGGTTACATCCAGTATGGGGGTGTGTGAGAGATTTGCAAGGTGGAAGGCAATATCAATAGCCTAAAATATCAAGAAGTATTAGCTACCTCTTACATTCCCAACCATAAAAGGGGTCAAATTTTGCAGCAGGATGGTGCTCCATCGCATACTTCCATCTCTACATCAAAGTTCCTCAAGGCGAAGAAGATCAAGGTGCTCCAGGACTGGCCAGCCCAGTCACCAGACATGAACATCATTGAGCATGTCTGGGGTAGAATGAAAGAGGAAGCATGGAAGACGAAACCAAAGAATCTTGATGAACTCTGGGAGGCATGTAAGACTGCTTTCTTTGCTATTCCTGATGACTTCATCAATAAATTGTATGAATCATTGTCGAACCGCATGGATGCAGTCCTTCAAGCTCATGGAAGTCATACAACATATTAAATATGGATCTCACAGCACCACTACTTAATTCACTGATGTTATGCAACATATTTTTGTATTTGAAGTAAATTATTTGTTCAATTTTCACATTACTCTCTGTAGGCGACAAAACTTTTGTCTTGCCAAAATCTGACCTGTGTTCATTAAATGATCAATCTTTCTTCAGTGAAGCAAATTAATTTTAGTATATTAAACATAATTTGGGAGGGTTTTAGCTTTCATATGAGCCATTTCTAAAACCAATGGATTAATTAAAAGTCAGGTTATAAGCTGTTGTTTCTACAAAATGGATAAGTGATGAGACTTTTGTCAGGGACTGTAGAGGAGTTCTCCTTTCTCATCAGGAAAAGAAGGCTCCAGCCAACCCAGCGTTTGCCTTTTTGGTTGATTTGTTGACTTGGACAATGCCTAGAGGGAATTCAGTGAAGCACCAGGGGTTACAAGTCCTAGATGTACTCAGGGCATGTTGAGCTGCTCTCTTAGATTCCGTCTCTTGAGCCACTTGCACTTTGCTTTTGCAAGGATGCTTGCAAGTACTTTCTTCACAGTTAAGATCCTGCGACACACACTGTTAGCAGATTGCTGGAATCAGAAGGAAACAGGTAGCACCAATCTATTCCAGACTTCACCAAGTCATTGAAATGAAGAACAAGCATGAATACATGCAAGAATATGTATGAACTTTAGTCTAGTAGGGGACAAACATCCATTTTGTAAACTATTCCTTGTCTCATTTAACAGCAGAGGTGTTGTTATATTTGTAATGTCCGGGCACTGTTCATTTGGAAAGGTGAAGCACTTTGGCAGTACCGGGTCTGGCCGAAGCACTATAGGATGGAAGACAGATGACGATAACTAAACAGTGATTTTTGTGTTTGTTATATTTCATATCACTTTCATAAGACTTCACTGTAGCTCCCTTCTCTCTGGCATCAACCAAAGTCCATTTCTCACCTCCAAGTACTTCAGAACGTAGCAGCTCGGCTTCTCACTGGTTTTAACAGACATCACATCACCCGAATCCTGGCTTCTCTCTATCGGCTCCTTGTTCCTTTGAGAACTGTTTTTTGATTTTTCAGAAATGTTGAGCCTGTATGAGCCAGTTCGCAGCCTTAGATCCTCGGGTCAGACCCTTGTGGTTGTTCCAAAGCCGAGGCTCAAACAAAAGGTGACCGTGTTTTTGCCATCAGGACCCCTCTGCATTAGAACGACCTGCCTAAGGAGATCAGGCTGCTTGTCTTGATTGTTTGGGCCTCACTGTTAAGCATTCTGTTGTTTTATTGCCTTGCTTTGTCTGTCAAAGCACTTTGTAAAAGTCTGTTTTTAAAGGTGCAAGTTGATATTATTATTACTATTATTATATCACACACCATATGCGTCACATCCGAGGTGGCAGATCTCAGACTCAAGCGCAGACAGACACTGGAGACGAGGTGAAGTTGAAAAATAAGGTTTCTTTACTTAAAAAGTCATAAACAAAAACTGAAAGCAACTCCAACGGAGCGGGCATAAATCCAAAACAGAAAACAAAAAGGCAAAGATACCAACCAGGAGTAAACTCTGGAACACCGAACAAACACGAGGGAGGCACAGTCAAGGAACAGACAGGGAACAAACAAGGACGATCGCACCACCAGAACAGGGAAAGCAGGGGAGTATATATGTGTGGGGTGATGAGGAGATTGAAGGCAGCTGGGTGGACTGGGCAGGTGAGTAGGATGGGTGTAATCAGGGGAAACACACACAGAGACATGAGGAAGCTAATGGGATGTTACAATATGTATTCCTGGAACTTTCCGCGGCAGAAAAAAAATTGAATCCCAAAAGAATGAATATTTGCGGGGGAGCCCAGCCTCAGCCAGCAGGTGTGGAGAATATCAACAGAGAAGGAAAGGGAGTGAATCTATACAAATAATAGATAAAGTCTCATGATTCTTAACTACATCAGTTTTAATCAGTCAAGAATAGACATGATAGATGAATATTTAAAGACTGCGGGCTGAAATGCCCAAGAATCCTAATTTGCCTTTACAATAATAAATATTAACACGAGTAACTAGTATGTTTAGGCTTAAGGAAAGATTATGGTTGGGTTAAAATAACTATGTTTTACATAAAACACCTACGCTTGTTACACAACTGGCGTTAGTAAAAATCCAGAAGTTACATAACACAACTACAGTAAAATAAATCAATGTTGACTTGGTTTCACAGAGGTTTCACAACCAGAGGTCTCCTGTGTGAAAGTCCTCCTGCGCTCGGTGCTTCAATCCCCGGCTCCTCCAGTCCGCATGTCGAAGTGTTGATACTGAACCAGTCATAGTTCCTGAGGGCTGTGCTCCGTTATTTGATGCCCTGCGAATGAGAACAGACTCTGGAGGAGACAGAGAAATGTTGAACTGTTCCTTTAAGTTTTACTGCAGCTGTGGCAAACGAAAGTGGCTGTTCCCACAGGTTCAATCCACGTCTTCCTCCATATCTGTTTGTTTCTGTGAAGTGTTCGCTTACCTCTCTGTTCCACTAACGGGCTGTGAGGCGTTCGCTTACCTCTCTGTTCCACTAACGGGCTGTGAGGCGTTCGCTTACCTTTCTGTTCCACTAACGGGCTGTGAGGCGTTCGCTTACCTTTCTGTTCCACTTACGGGCTGTGAGGCGATCGCTTACCTTTCTGTTCCACTTACGGGCTGTGAGGTGTTCGCTTACCTTTCTGTTCCACTTACGGGCTGTGAGGCGTTCGCTGACTCGTTTGTTTCTGTGATATGTGAAGCTGAGGATGTTTGAGGTAAACAAGGCTCCTGAATGGTTTGTAGTGTTTCTGGTTATGTTGATCTTCACATATTGTTGGAAAAATTAAAAAGGAAATAAGTGTGTCACCAAATTAAGTGTCTTGTTCTTCTTATAATTTTAGTTAAAATGTTAATCACATAATTATGTCATATCTAAAAAAACATGAAAAGGAATTCATTTAAATAATGTTTTTTTCACACATGACCTTGAGAGCAGTAAGGAATAATAATAGTGATATTAACATTAAACATATCTTACATATATTATGTTAAATAGATTCATTAGTTAACCAGCTGATCAACCAGCTGGTTTTAGCTCATCCTCCTCAGGCTATAAACTAGATCTATAGAGATCACAACACTGGTTTCCCTGGATTCCAACTGGTTGCACTGGATTCACAGAGACCACAACGGTGGTTACACTAGATTCAAATGGACTACACTGGATTCAAAGAGATTCACAACAGGTACTGACATGTTACGGTAAGCGTGTTGTCTCACTTCCTGTCTCCAGCGTATCTGTTGTCTGACTTTCGCAGCTCCAGCTGAACTAAGTTAACTGTGTGATATTCTTCAGTACAATCGGTTAATTAGCTGCTGTACATTTAAACACTCATAGCATACACGAGCTGCAGCATTCTGGATCAACTGGAGAGATTTAAGAGACTTCTGAGAGCAGCCTGATAATAAGGAATCACAGTAATCTAGTCCTGTTTGTGGACTTCAGCTCTGCCTTCAACACCATCATCCCGTCTCTGTTGCATGACAAGCTCTCCCAGCTGCAGGTGCCCGACTCCACCTGCAAGTGGATCACAGACTTCCTGTCTGACAGGAAGCAGCACGTCAAGCTGGGAAAACACGTCTCAGCCTCCCGGATCATCAGCACCGGTTCCCCCCAAAGCTACGTTCTTTCCCCTCTGCTCTTCTCCCTGTACACAAACAGCTGCACCTCCAGTCACCAGTCTGTCAAGCTCCTGAAGTTTGCAGATGACACCACCCTCATTGGACTCATCTCTGGTGGGGATGAGTCTGCCTACAGGTGGGAGACTGACCATCTGGTGACCTGGTGCAGTCTGAACAACCTAGAGCTCAACGCTCGAAAGACAGTGGAGATGGTTGTGGATTTCAGGAAGAACGTAGCCCCACCAGCCCCCATCACCCCGTGTGACTCCCCCCATCTCCCCGTGTGACTCCCCCCCCATCTCCCCGTGTGACTCCCCCCCATCTCCCCGTGTGACTCCCCCCATCTCCCCGTGTGACTCCC
>NW_022281093.1:0-13428 GCF_004355925.1 Anarrhichthys ocellatus | reverse complement strand
TGTGTGTGTGTGTGTGTGTGTGTCAAGCCTTAACATCAGAGGCTTTTATTTTGAAAGTATTTGGGGGCAATCTGCTCCTGATTGGGCATTTTGTAAAACTCACTATGACATCATCTAAATGCACATATTGTCTACACTAGAGGTCTCTCAGTACACAGGACGTCTGCTCAGCTCATTTCTCTAATAACTTTTATCTAGAATTATGAGTTCCTATTAAACCGCACCAGAACCACCAGAACCAGTAAGTAGTACCAGCATCATTTAGAAAACACACACAGAACTACTATAAGAGTCAAAGTATAGCATGTCATTAAAAGGTCAAAGCACAGTATGAAGAAAGTGCTGATATGATTTTAATTATAAACATGAGAATACAGAACTGGATGAAAACATAAACTTTTAGTGTTCAACAGATTGAAAGAGAAACTCAGCCTTCAGTCGTCTACAGAGAGTGAGCGGATGAAGTTACTCTAGTGAAGAAACAGAACGATGGTAGAACCTAGAACCACAACTACAGCTGCTGTGTTGATGTTCTGATGATCAACACTAAATAATCTATGTTCTTTCTTTGCTTGATGATTTCCTTCTCACATCAGTCAGCATGAGAAAGAGAGCGGACCTCAGGGAGATAGAATCTTCTGACTTAAAACAGACTCACATCTGCTTGAACTTTGTGCAACAGCCGGATTAAAGAGAGAGAAAGCAGCTGTGAGGTCTTTAAAGATCAGAATATTGTGTTTACGGTTCTCCAGGCAGCTTTTGGTTTCCAGAAGTTAACACAAACTAAAGGAAAGTGTTCCTCACTGCATTAAAAGTCTGCAGTTCTGCTCACAGACATCACTTCCTGCTGCTGTTTCACAATAAAAGCTTGACATAAGAAAATCACATTGCTGTTTTTATTGTGAAGCAACATCGGATGTTTAACCTTCGTCACGACTGGTTCTCGTCGTTCAGAAGCTGCTGCTGATTGGATGAGAAGAGGAGGCTGACTTGCTCTGCTGGCTTATTAGTTGGCCATCCTGGGAACAAATGCTAAATAACAGAATAAACCGTGCAGACAGGTGAGACAGCAGGTGAGGCAGCAGGTTAGGCAGCGCTGGAGACGGCCAGTTTCTTCAGGTGATCCATGAACACCTGCAGGCTGACGTCATCCGTCAGGATCGGAGCTCCAGACTCCTGCAGAGAACACAACACGTCTGTTAGCACAAGTCTGTTAGAGACACGGATCAACGCAACGTGTTGGTAAACTACAGGTGGATGTCTCACCTGTCCCCAGGCGTACATGTTGTTGTGTGTCTGGGACGGGTTCACTTTGGAGAGCAGGAAGCGAGCCTGAAAAACATCATTATGATTATTTAACAATAATGTAGTATTATAATAACAATGTGTGCTATACATAGAGTACTATATGCACACAGCTAGTGAGGTATAGTACACATTTAGAGATGTAAACGTGTTACGTGTTAGTGCCCCCACCTGGCTGCCTCCATGCTCCGTATCGATGTATCTGGGCATTGGGAAGCGAGTGTGAAGTAGCTCCTGAGCGTCGTCCACCGGAGCCTGAAGGAGGTGTCTGAAGTTCTCGTACTCGGACATTTCCTGATAACCAGCCTTCCTCCACTGAGCTACAGTCTGACAGACAGAGACCAGGGATTAGTTACAATATTCTCCACTGAGCTAGAGCCTGACAGGCAGAGACCAGGGAAGAATAACACTTTTCTCCATGTTTGCTAGAGCCTGGCAGACAGAGACCAGGGATTTTATACTAGTTTACTCCACTGAAAAAGCCTGGCAGACAGAAACCAGGGATTGAAATACTAGTGTTCTCCACTGAGTTAGAGCCTAGCAGACAGAGACCAGGGATTACATACCAGTTTCACCACTGAGCTCGAGCCTGGCAGACAGACATTTAAAGAGACAGTATAACAATAAAACACTGACTATGGAGAAGAGCCTCATAAAACCACACCCATCACTATTGTCCCTTTAAGATGTAAAGATCAGAGTGTAATATATAGAGCATGTACTCTGTGTGTACCCTGTGTGTACTGTGCGTGTACCGTGCGTGTACCGAGCGTGTACTGAGCATGTACTCTGTGTGTACCTCTCCGTGGTAGATGAGGATCTGGAAGAAGGTGTCCATCAGCAGGATCCGGTCCGGCAATATGCTGCTGCTGTCCAACAGAACCGGCTGAGACACACAAATTATGAATTAATCAAATCGTGAGATACTGAAATATTCACACCAGGCATCAACCGTCTGAAGAGTGAAGTAAAAGTTAAAATGTGTCAAAGCTGCATTCTCTCTAGTGTCCACCAGGGGACGACTCCTCTGGTTGTATAGAAGTCTATGAGAAAATGACTCTACTTCTCTCTTGATTTATTACCTCAGTAAACATTGTAAACATGAGTTTATGGTCTCAATCTCTAGTTTCAAGTCTTCTTCAATACAGCATGATGTTCATTTAGTACATTATGGTCCATTTAGAGTCAAATATAAAGGTGTATAAATACCTCAGGTGGTCCGCTGAAGGAATAAGCGTAGAGCACCGGTTGGATCATGATGAGAGCCTGAGTCAGGTCCTGCCTATTGAACTGATGTCTGTAATATGAACTCTCATCTGGACTGTTGTTGAACACTTGAAGGAACGGAGAGCGGCGAAGGTGGAACATGAACTGGAAAAACAACACACAGGTAACGATGGATAACCAGGTCAGCGACGGTTAACCAGGTCATGGTCAGTTAACCACGTCATGGACAGTTAAAAAGTCAGCGACGGGTAACCAGGTGAGCGACAGTTAACCACGTCATGGAGAGTTAACCAGGTCATGGAGAGTTAACAAAGTCAGCGACGGGTAACCAGCTCAGCGACAGTTAATCAGGTCATGGAGAGTTAACCACGTCATGGTCAGTTAACCAGGTCATGGTCAGTTAACCAGGTCATGGATAGTTAACCACGTCATGGTTAGTTAACCACATCATGGACAGTTAACCACATCATGGACAGTTAACCACGTCATGGTTAGTTAACCACATCATGGACAGTTAACCACGTCATGGTTAGTTAACCACGTCATGGACAGTTAACAAAGTCAGCGACGGGTAACCAGGTCATGGAGAGCTAACCAGGTCATGGAGAGTTAACAAAGTCAGCAACGGGTAACCGGGTCAGCAACAGTTATCCGGGTCATTATAAATCACATCCATAGATGTAGAACAGGGACAGAGTATTATGGGATGTGGATCACCTGAGGGTAGAGGGAGAAGGTCTCAGAGAACCTGAAGGAGTTTGGATCATCTTTGTGGTAATCTCCAAACTTCTGACACTGGACAGAAACAGAACGATTCATTAATAATAATAATATTTATTATCTATTTATTATGCATCTTCATTTCTAACCCACCAGTCTGATGAGCTGTCTGTCTAACCATCGAAGGACATCAGGACCCTCCTCCGTCTCCGCCCGGTACACCGACAACCTCGCCATCAAGATGGCCGCCGCCTCCTGATCGAAGGACGCCGCGATGCTCTGAATCTGAGTCTGAGCGTCTGCCCAGCTGTTAGGGAGGAGGAAGAGGAGGAGAAAGAGGAAGAGTGGGAGAGAGGATAAGTTTAGAGGAACATCCCAGTGTCCTAACTATCACCTCCATTGCAGACAGATATCCAGTCTGAATGGACTCTGTGTGTGTGGGTGTGTATCTTACTTCCTGGCCGTGGTGGTGACTCTGATGCGTCTCTGTCCTGATGAGTGTTGGTACTGAGTGACAAACTGGATCGCTCCACGGCCGCCCTGGGGGATTGGAGCGTTGTGCTGCAACAACAATCAACAACAACTCTTTAACACCACGGATCAATAATCAATCCAGAACCTGATCTTTACATGAACTCTGACAGTGAGGAACCTTTAACTGGTCCTGAATCATTCTCACTTTAGACCTGATCCTGTATGTGATCTCGTGAGCAGCAGGTTGTTGGTCATTACACACCTGTACACCTGTCATTACCTGTGAGACACGTGTGTGCACACACACACACACACACACAGGATATTGGATGTTCAGGTAGTGTTGACATTTGAGTCAGCAGATGACTGTGTGTGTGTCCTCTCAATGTCATCACAGCAGGTGACTGACAGGTGCACCACGGTAACGCTGCCTCTGGAGAGAGACGCACGCACGCACGCACGCACGCACGCACGCACGCACGCACGCACGGGGCCGATCAGACTCGGGGCCGATCTGAACTTATCCGAGCAGCGAGTGGACATCAGAGACACATTCCTGCTGGACAGGAAGTGTGTCACGTGTCTCATCTCACCTATGATGTAACCATTGATGTACTTCCTATCCCGTGAGTCCGTCTAAAGATGGCGGACGCACTCGGGACGCTGTACGCCCCTCTGATGGTTCTGTCAGGCGTGGCCTCGATCTGTGGGAACTCCTGCTGGTACTCCTCCTGAACAAGGAGCTCCAGACGGACACCCTGGGGCTCATGGTGAGCTTCTGCATCAGTGACTTGGCCTTGGGACTGTCCACCATCCAGCTGGGGGTCTACAACAGCCTGACCCGGCCCTCCTGTTACTCCAGCGAGGGCGCCTTCCGTCAGGGCAGCGGCTTCCTCCTACTGCAGACCTCCTCGGTCCACTCGCCGGCATGGGCCACTGTGGACAAGTTCACAGAGATCTGCTTCGCCCTCAGCTACCGCGCCATGTGGACGGCAGGGTGCAGCTGGGCGGTGCTGTTCCTGGTCTGGGCGTTTGGCCTGGCGACCGCCGCCTCGCCCCTTCTGGGGTTCGGCGGCTACGTCTACAGCGAGTCGCAGTTCCTCTGCTGCCCGAGCTTCACCTCCGACAACCGGCTCTTCGTGGCGCTCTGGATGTCGGCGGGCATCGCAGCGCCGATCCTCACCGTGTGCTCTCTGTACGGATACATCGTCTACGTGGCTGGGAAACAGGCCCGGAGGGGAATGTTCATGTGCAACAAGCTGCACTGCTACTATGTTCCTGCCAACAACTACCTGAGGAGCTCAGTTGTGATGGTCTCAACCTCAGGTGAGTTTCTGCTGCGCCGTGATTGGTCACAGTCACGACCGACCAGGTTTTAATTAATCTTACTCTCACAGAGTGTCTGACTATCGGCATACGTCATTTATATACCAGGTTATGAGTTTGTTTTCAGTAGTCCCCCACTGCAACTAGTCCCCAGACCTCTGCAACTAGTCCCCAGACCTCTGCAACTAGTCCCCCGACCTCTGCAACTAGTCCCCCGACCTCTGTAACTAGTTCCCAGACCTCTGTAACTAGTTCCCAGACCTCTGAAAGTGGACTGTCAGAGGGTGGAGGACTTCCAATCAGAACCTTCGAATTTCTAAAAATCCTGGTCACAATCCTGTTTATATTCATGGAGTTAGAGCTGTTGAAATGTACAAAATATTGAATTTATAACATGAGATATTAGAATACAGTAAGTGCACCACCCTAACCTAAACCCTGCATGTTGTTTAAAAGGGACAAGTTATTTATTTATAGCTTTTATTTGGATCTTCATATGAATCCCAGTTTGTATTTTACATTACAGTCATTTAGCAGACGCTTTTATCCAAAGTGACTTACAATAAGTGTATTCAACATCGGTTTTTGAGAGAACTACTAGTCACCAGAAGTAATAAGTGCATCTCCTTTAAACAAGCATCTAAGAGCATAAACCAGAGCCAACGTACAGTGCAGAAACAAACGAATGCAGTAAGTGCCACAAACTAATATAAAAACAATAAGTGCAATAAGCTAGTATGAATACAATAGATGCTAAGTAAGTGCTAAGCGGAAGGGTAGGCCTTCTTGAAGAGGTGAGTTTTCAGCCTGCGCTGAAAGATGGGCAGCGACTCTGCCGTCCTGACGTCAGTGGGGAATTCATTCCACCACTGTGGGGCCAGGACAGTATCAACAGTAACCCGATCGCTCTCTAATGTGATTGTAAAAGAGTAGTTAAAGTACACTTTAATGTAATCTGTCTGGACTATGAGACTATAAACATTGTGGACAGAGCGTGGACTCATAAAACACAAACAGTCGTCACATGTTGCCATGGGAACACGATGTCTGAGGTAAACCTGGAGAGTCTTCAGGATCAGCTCCTGTGTTTACCTTCATGACTCACTGTCATTACTCTCATTATGGTGACACACAGTGAGTCAAAGGTCACCACAGCAGCCTGGAAACACATGAACCTTAAACCATATAAACTAGGTTTATGGTCTGACCATAAGTTTAAATTATTACTACAATACCCATGAGCCTCAGCTGCCATTCTAGAGCAGATGTAGACCTCTCCAACTAGTCCTCTCCAACTAGACCTCTCCAACTAGTGCTCAGACCAGAGGTAGCCAACACGGTGCCTGCGGGAACCTGGTCGCTGGCAGGGACCACGTGAGTCGGCAAGGCATGTTCTAAAAATAGCACTAGTCACCATGGAGCTCCGTCTAAAAATTGTAGTTGTTCGTTTTGAATCAAAAACGCTTTAATGAGGATTTTAAAATGACAATATTTCTTGTCATAAGAGAGTTGGGGGACCGGAGGCGCACGGCGGACAGCCAGGACGAGTCCGCCGCACCGCACTGGGTTTTCAGGTTCCGAATTGCGGGCACTTCCCGTTGGCGCCGGACACAGGCCGCGAGCGCACCCCGTCGTCAGGTCCGTCAGTCCTCGGAACAGGCCGCGGGGCAACAACTCGTGGGTGACGGGGGTAGAGGCGAGGCAACGTAATCCGACCGAAAAGGCCCAGACTAGAGGTTTGAACGCGGGCGCCCGGAGACGCTCGCGCGCCTCGGAGGGTTGGATCCCCCCTCGGCTATAGACGAGACTTTTTACTAGTTTCTTCGTGGAGAAAAAGGTACCGTTAGAAAAGCTGGTGTCGGTGACAACAGACGGGGCTCCCGCCATGACGGGCCGGCATGCAGGCTTCATTGCGCAATGTAAAGGTGACCCAGACTTCCCAAAATGTCTACATTACCACTGCATCATTCACCAGCAGGCGCTATGTGCAAAAGTAACCGGCTTTGATCACGTGATGACTCCTGTCTGAAGATCATAAATGGCATCCGCTCCAATGCCAAACAACACAGGATATTCATAACTGATCATTTGTATAAACATGGGACAGAGCTGCTTTGTTGATCACGATTTGTTCAAAAATGTTCCAACGGTAGTGGTTAGTACAAACGAGACATGATGTGAAGATATGACAGTTAATGATTTCATAAAAAAATGTTGGAAGTGATAATTTGTAAAAAAATATAACAGGTGTGATTTTGAACCAAATGCTACAAATGTGCTTATTCATACAAAAGTGTCAAGAAAGATATTTACTAAAATATCAGAGATGTGATACTTTTGACCTTCAAATGTTGAAACAGAATAACAGAAATAAATGTTGCATGTTTACATATATCTGTGTTTTCCTACCATCATGTTGTGGAAATCATTGTTAATAATTATTGTGAGGAATAATTAACATTGACATGTGATCGGACAGACAGTCTCTTCACATATATTATTATGAAAGGTGATCTGTGCACCTTTGTTATTCAGGAAGTTTGTATCAAACAAGTAGCCCTTCGTACTACTCAGTACCGTTGAAGTAGCTCTCAGTTTCAAAAAGGTTGGTGACCCCTGTCTTGGACCATTGCAACTAGTCCCCAGACCTCTGAAACTAGTCCCCAGGGGGTTCCGGTGACATCATCTCCCTGAATGGCAGCCTAAAACCATAGCTCCTCCGGGAAAATAACTACTACGCCCTGATAAACAATCAAATATTACATTTTTCGAGAATATTCCGGCTGGTAAGTGGGGCAACAATGGGGAAAAAAGGACACAAACAAAAAAGCAGGATTGGAGAGCCCGTAAATGAAGAAAGCACAAAGAACAGCTCACAGACACAGGTACAAGATGGCGGAGCTTATGCTAACTCTCAGCCAGATGACACGGCAAGTTTAACGAAAGTTCTGGAAGAAATACGGGACTTTCGCAAAGACACAAAACATCAGCTAAATGATATTTCCTCAGAGCTGGCCAACGTCAACCAAAAAATAGCAGAGGCGGAGACACGGATCGAAAGTGTGGAAGATCGAGTTCAAAACTTGGAACAGTTGCTCGGCAAGATGATAAAAGTGATCAACAGGAAAACAAATTACTCGACCAAGACAGGAGATCACATCGGGAGAATTTAAGGATTTATAATGTTCCCGAAGGAGCGGAGGGGTCATCTATGGTGGAGTTTGTGGAAAAGTTAATGGGTGACACGCTGGAGATCCCCCCAACTACAGACCTTGGTATTGAGAGGGCGCACCGGGCGCTCGCCCCCAAACCTACCGGGGACAGAGAAGACAAGCCACGGTCAATAATAATCAGATTCCACCGATACAAAATCAAAGAAGAGATTCTGGGCGAGGCCTGGGGAAAGAAAAGAGTGCTTCTGAACGAGAGACTAATATATTTCTACCAAGAATATCCCCCAACGGTTCTGCAGAATCGTAAGAAATATTCTGAAGCAAAGCGAGCGTTAAAGCAGAGACAGATCCGCTTCCAGACTCCGTACCCGGCTAAACTGAGAGTGTTTTTACGAAGACGGGACGCGGCTGGACCAGTCGGCGGAAGAGGCGACTGCAGATATGAAAGACAGAGGATTGCCTGTCAGCGTGATCGCACCGAGGGAGAGCCTGGCTGAGCAACTGTCCCGCTCCGCCTGGGAAGTAGTGAGAGGACCGACACAGCAGAGGACAAGAGAAGAGCGAGACAAGAGTATCCAGGAGAGACTGAGGGCCTTCAGAAGACAGCCCTCACCTCCCCCAGAAGAGCCATACATTCTGACTAACCTCACAAATGTTGGTGAGCTGAATAGAATCTAAAACTGACGGTGCTACTCAGTCTGAGGGATGCATATTGAACATGTTCTATTATTTTATGTGATCTTTATTGACATACACTCCTTTTTCCCATTTGAATGTGAAGATAAACATGGGAGGAATACAAAGGGGTTCTTTTAGACTATAGAATAGAATAGACTATTTCATAACATTTGGAAAAGACAAGGATAAAATAAACAATTGTGGGATTGGGACAATAGATCTAAGTGACCATGCACCTATATACCTCTCTGTTGATCTTAACTTGAGAACAAAGAGTACTACATGGAAACTGAATTCAAGTTTACTCAATGATCTGGATGTTAAGAAACAAATTAGAAAAGAGATTAGTCTTTACCTGGAATTCAATGACTATGGAGAGGTTTCACCTCCCATTCTGTGGGATACTCTAAAGGCTGTCCTAAGAGGGACAATCATAGCAATATCCTCATATAAGAAGAAAACAAGGAATACAATGATTGAGGAGTTGTACAACAAACTGAAGGAATTAGAAAAAAAACACAAATTGAGTTTAGCGCAAGATACATTAGTGGAAACTAGAAGAATTAAGAATAAGATTAACAATTTCACTACACAAGAAATCAAGAGAAACGTAATGTTTTTGAAACAGACACTATGAAAGTGGATCCAAATCAATGAAAATACCAGCATGGAGATTGAAAAAGAAGATGGCAGAGAACACAATTCACAGAATTAGGGATCCAAGAACAAAAGTGATAAAAAATCGACTAAGTGAAATTCAGGAAGCTTTTGAAGTGTTTTACAAAAATCTATACTCTAAAGTTCCAGGGGGAGATGTAACCCACATTGATAGCTATCTAAATGCTCTGAAGTTGCCCACTTTAAATGAAGACCAAAATAAAAGAATGACGGCAGATATATCGGAAGATGAACTAAGATCTGCAATTAGTAGGTTAAAATTAAGCAAGTCTCCAGGATGGGATGGTTATACGGCAGAGTGGTATAAGGACTATAAACGAGCTGACCCGGTGATACGTCCCACACTGAACTGGGCTTTAAAACAGGCGCAAACGCCACCCAGCTGGAAAGAAGCAATAATCTCAGCTATTCCCAAAGAAGACACGGATAAAATGGAATGTGGATCATTTAGACCAATATCGGTTCTAAATATCGATTATAGATTATTCACTTCCATCATGGCAAGACCATTAGAGGAGTTTTTACCCATGCAGATACATAATGATCAGACAGGGTTTATACAACAGCGCCAAACACAAGATAGTATACGAAGGACACTACACATTATGGATCATATACAAAAGAATAAGATCGAAGCAATAGCAATAAGCGTAGATGCTGAAAAGGCATTTGACTCTGTTAACTGGACTTTTCTTTATAGAGTGCTGCACAGATTTGGTCTACAAGACACAATTATTAAAACTATTCAGGCATTATACGACAATCCCACCGCCAGGATTAAAATCAATGGATATTTATTAAACAATTTCAATCTAGAAAGAGGTACAAGACAGGGCTGTGCGTGGTCACCACTACTCTTCGCATTATATTTGGAGCCGCTAGCTCAATACATCAGACAAAATGAAGATATTAGAGGAATTACTATTAAAGGGACGGATTGTCCTGCTACGCAGATGACATTTTGGTCTACCTGGGGCAACCAACATACTCTTTACCTAAACTGATGCAGTCATTTGAACAGTATGGCAAACTATCAGGGTACAAGATTAACGTGGGCAAAACCCAGTTACTCTCATAGAACCATAGCCCACCAAGAGAAACTGAACATAACTACCCCTTTGCATGGCAAACAACATCCTTCAAATATCTGGGCATCAATATCACAAAAGATCTTACAAAACTTGCAGACTATAACTATGATCCACTAATAAGAAACATGAAGGAAGACATAGCGAGATGGAACACAACTCCTTTCCAAAGTTTCACGGCAAGGATTGAATCCATTAAAATGAATATACTGCCCAGACTACTGTCTCTATTTCAAACTCTACCAATAGAGATTAACCAAAACCAATTTAATGAATGGGACAAGATGTTATCTAGATATGTTTGGACAGGTAAAAGACCCAGGGTCCGTCTCAAAACCTTACAACCACCTAAAGAACAGGGGGGATGGGGCCTACCTTCTCTTAGAGATTACTATCTAGCAGCACAGATGAGAGCGGTGATAGGCTGGTGCAACCCATCGTATAAGGCTCAATGGAAAAACGTTGAAGAGAAAATAACTTCCACCCCCATACAGGCAATCCTACTGATAACAATCTACAAAGTCACATAAACACTACTGATACATGGCTGAAGTACGGAAAACCATTATAAGAGAACACAAACTAGAGGGAGATATGGTAACACTTAAATGGTGTGCATATGATTCTGACTTCACACCAAATAAATGTGATGCTAGATTTAGGGATTGGACAGCGACAGGAATAACAGCCATATGCAACCTAATGAAAGGAGGCACACTGCCAAGTTTTGAAACTGTTAAAGAGAAACACTCACTAGAGAAACAGGACTTCTATCGATACTTGCAGATGCGACATTATGTGAATACGAAGACGAGAAACATGACTAAGAGTACACACCTGATAGAACTGTTTAGAAAAGCTTATAACTCAGATATAGGCAGTAAAATCATCTCATGTATATATAAATGTCTGTTGAACTTTAAAACACATTCAACCTCCTATATTAAAACTAAATGGGAGCAGGAGGGAGGAATAACTATATCTGAGGAAGAATGGACAGTAACTCAATGGAAGTGGACCAGCTTGCAGACATGGAGAGAGTTTGGTTGGAAAAATGTGATAAGGTATTTTATTACACCCTCTCAGAAATGCCACTATGACAGTAACCCTCCTGTTTGCTGGAGAGGATGTGGAAACCAAAATGCAAACCATCACCATATGTTCTGGGATTGCCCTGTTATCACGGACTATTGGAGAGGGATACACACGGCCTTACAAAACATTTTTGAAGGTGAAATACCTCTAGAAAGTAAGACCATATATCTTGGATATTTACCTAAAACACTGTCAAAAAGAGACAAATATTTAATAAATGTACTTCTGGTGGCCAGCAAAAAGACTATCACCAGGAAATGGTCGTCACAAGAGAGTCCCGCTCTGAACACATGGATGACATTACAATGGACATTTACAAAATGGAGAAGAACAGCATCTGTCAACTACAAACAATTTTTGTCGTATTGGGAAAAATGGGTTACATACGTGACACCCCATAGACCTGATTTTATTTTCATAAATCAATGAATGTACCATAGATAATAGATCACTCCCTAGTTTTTCTTCTTCTTTGTGGTTTCGGTTTTTTTCTGTTTTTTCCTTGTTCTATATGTGTATAACAAAAATGAGCATCATCTGAAAATCTTCACATGCAATGTACATTGTCTGAAAGACAATTGTAAATGCCTAATTGTTGGAATGCTGTTAAGCATTCCAACTATTGTTCTTCGAATCTTTATTCCTCCTTATTTTATATTTCTTCCGTACACTTTTTGCTACTTAACTCCTTCCACATTTTTTAAGCTACAGAAACCGTTCAACTATCAAAATGTTCAGCTCTTTCAGCTCATGTCTGCTATGACTTTTCATATTTCTAACCTTTAAACTTTTTGAATTATTAAGCTTTTTGCAATTTTTATTTTGAATGGGATGTCTATGGAGAAAATTTTCAAATCCTCTTAAACTTCTTCAACTTTCAAATTCTTCTACTTCCTCATACTTTCAGCTACAGGCACCATTTCAACTTTACAATGTTGAGAAAACCCTGAGCTATTGCAGAATGATTCAGCTTTTTGATATCTTTTACACTTTTTGAACTGCAGCAATTTAACTTTTATGATTTTTTCAGCCCTTTTCTGACTCTATAATGGGTGTGTATTGCGCAGCTTAGAGTGCGTGATGTCACCGCTAGAGTGAAGAGCAGCTTGAGATTCTTGTGAAAAAAACATTTGTCTTTTGCCACTGTGTCCACAATCTTCACTCTTCATGCATCATTTCTGGATGTAGAAGTAGCTAATCTTGTCCTTGTCGTAAACAAATGTCTGTGGAATCCCACAGATTTACACATTTAGCTCAAGGAGCCGCAGAGCGACATGAACTCCAACAAACTGCTCCATTAGACTCCATGTTAAATCTGACCACTCATTTCTCAAAGAAAGCAGACGGTACCAGTTTTGTCTATTGCTCTGGAGCTCACATTATTAACACCACAAACATAAAAAACACATCTCCGCGTTCGGCAGAGTCTTATCTCTCTCACGGTATGCATATTTTGGCACTCAGACTCCTGCTTTTTGTTAAAAGGGGCTTTGTTCAAAATCACTGTTTACTGTAACATTTCTTAATCAGTCTGACTCTAACACCAGGTGCGTCGTCACCATGGCAACCAGTTACACACACCCACGCAGGCTCTCTCTCTCTCTCTCTCTCTCTCATACAGTCATTCAGGTCTTAGAGATTTTAAGAGGACTTTCCACCCCCCC
>NW_022281092.1:10817-13429 GCF_004355925.1 Anarrhichthys ocellatus | reverse complement strand
ACACACACACACACACACACACACACACACACACACACACACACACAGCATCGCTAACCAGCCAAGTGGAGCTAATGTAGGGGGAAAAGTGTTGCTGATTAGCTCAACCTTAAACCCCTAGACCTGACTTCTAGACATACAGTAGCAGTCACACACATACACACGAACACGCGCACACAAAAGTAGTCCGCCTATTCATGCTAATCTGAGGGAGAATGACTTGCTCATTAGCAGGACCCTTAAACTTCTCGACAGACCTTTGAAACCCAGCCATCTCATGGTCACTGAGTATACAGAGAAATGCAGACTCTCTCTCACACACACACACACACACACACAGGCTTGTGCAGAGGAAGTTGGATTATTCACAAGTATTCCGACTAATCAGTTGACTTTCAGTAACTGCCTGTAGATTTGAGATGTAAACGACAGAGGATAAAACGTTCACAGATAAACTTATAAACAGATGCCTAAAAAGTGCAAAAAGAAGAAGCATCTCCATAAAATGAAGTGGATAACAATACAGTGAACACATGTGTTAACGTGCAACGATCAAGGCACACAAACGACTTGCAGAGAGATCAGGGAGTCAGTGATACATCCAGGAGAAGGATTATTGCTTCACCTTCAAGTGTTGCTATTTGAAACCGGTAGAAACACTTCTGCCCTTAGAGGTGGTCAGACAACACGGCAGATGACCGTTATAAAATGATATGCATTACAATTCAATTTTCACCTATATAAGCCATGACATATATGCCAATAAGCATCGTTACCTTGCTGTTGTATTTACCACAGACGGCTAAAGTATGAAATAATTGATATACACACAGATAATGAGAGCAGGGAAGAACAACATGTTTTGAGTAGAGTCACCTTTCTGTCCAAACGCCACAAAATTGCTCAATTCTCGTGATTATTTTACTGCATGATTTGAGCTGCATTGTGGGCATTTTACTTTGGCAACAATAGTGTGAGTATACGATCACACATTGTGGCTTTCTAATAACACATTCTTGCATCTGTCATGCACGCCAGAGAGAGAAAATGGGTGTGTGACTGTGTGTAAATATATAAAGGCCCTGCTGCAAGCGGTATCCTTCTAGATGAGCTTTACTGATATAGAAGGAATGGAAACAGAGGATGAATACACTCAAGGGAAAATCTCAATCTCTCTTCAATCTCTCCATCTCTGTCGCTTCCTCCTCCTTCCTCTGTGTGATGACAACAAGAACTTTGGTCTCCTCATGACGATGAGAGCCAGTTCTTTTCCCTATCATCCAGCTCCCTTACATCTGCTTGTGCACGTCTCTGCGTGTTTGAGTGGTTTTGTGTGAATTCAAGATTCAGAAATGAAGAAGAGAATATACACAAATATGATCCTGGGTTTCCTAAAAAGGATTATTTACTGAATATATAAAAATGATAAAACAGGTTCAACTGAGGATAAAGCAATGGATATATACACTCGTGAAAACAAACTACGATTTACAAGACCTTTGTTGCAACTGTATACCAGTATGTACTAAGATCTGTGTTTTCCTTTCACACTGGAAAAATGACAATACAAAGTATATGCTTATGAATGCCAGCTGGCAAACATCAATCTATTTTTTGTGTGGTGTTGGACATTATCGGCCCACTGGAATGGAAGAGACACTCGCAGCTGATAGAAGGTGAAGAAATTGTGGATGGTAGAAGAAGCGCTCTGTTGACAACTCGGAAAATGAAAAAATTAATGAATAAATCACATTTACTGAGTATGTGCAAAAAGTTTTGTATTTCATATTCGCGGCAGCTCTTTAAAGGTTACAGTTTCATTCATGCTCTGCACTGCAAAGCTCTGTATCATTTCCTATTCATGCAACATATGTAAATTACATTTCTGTATACAAAACACCAAAACAGTGTGATAAAGGGAAAACACAGTGCATCTGTACACCTCCCCATTTCAGCCACAGTACTGTGCAAAGCAGTGGCAATAGAGGGCTTTTTTTTCAAATTCAGGAGCACCGTGACGATAGTTTTTGAAACAGGGGAGAATGTTTCTCTTCGACTTACCCAAACAGGCAACCTTGCGGTCACACCGTGATATCCAGAACACACAAGATGCACAAAAAAATCAATACTGGCAAAAGCTGAAAGTTTTGTGACCGAGGAAAGAGGAGGCAGGGAGTGTAGACTGCCTCATGTTCACTTCTTCCAGTCCACCGTATTTGTTTTTCACCGTCTCTGTGAGCCTCCATACCGTGTCTCCCTTTGTGCTCTATACTTTCACCCTGTTTGTCACCCTGACAAAATGGCCAATGCGAGTGTGCGCATGTGTGTCTGTGAGACCGAAGGAAATGGCTCACTCTGACTGAGTATGATTTTCTAGCATCATTGTGTTGAGGCGCCGCACACACTCACATCCCACTCCTTCATGCCCCGCCCCTTCCCTCTTGCATTCATGGGGAAAATGTTAAAAGTTCACATTTTCCATCTGTGAAATGTCCCCTGTCTGATTTTAAATCTTCTTTGTTGCTTATTTTTCAGAGAATAAGCTCCCTCTGCGTGTGCGTATGTGTGTTTGGATGTGCTGTGTGTGTGTGTGTGTGTGTGTGTGTGTGTGT
>NW_022281092.1:9478-10807 GCF_004355925.1 Anarrhichthys ocellatus | reverse complement strand
TGTGTGTGTGTGTGTGTGTGTGTGTGTGTGTGTGTGTGTGAAAGTGTGTGCATGTGTTTGCAGGCACGTGTGCCTGAGTGAGTCAGCGAGCCAGTGAATGAAACCAACAATGAGACACAAAGAGCGATACACTCGCAGAGAGGGCAGCGTATAAAGGACAGGGTGGGAGACTATTGTGTGTCTGTGTGTGTGTGTCTCTGTGATTGTACATCAGTAATTATTAATGCTCTCTATTGTATGAGTAATGGTGCATAGTGCTGACATTCTGTTACAGGTTAGCAGTGTAGTGCGAAACGCACTCAAGCACACAGACACACATTTTGAATGGTGCCGGGTTTTTTGACACATAAAGTACAATCTGCCACTGAACAATGAGGTAATCCCTTTTAAATTATAAAAATGAAGCTTGTGCAACGACAGTGAAACTGTTCAGATTCAGATGGATAGTAAGTAAAAGTAAGCCTTTTTTATACTGAGTGAAACATTTTACAGTTTAAAAATGAATAGTTCTCTCTGATGGACAAACTATGTAAATCTTTGTCTTTATTTCTGAAATAGGTTAAGATTAGTTTTAATATCCAGCTACGAGTGCAGTAACAGCCAACATATTACTCAGATATAAAATAATGCATTATGCATGTGAACATGCATGCAACAAGCACCAACATACATAACATATATAACGAAGTATCATCACTGATTGATGATACGGCACATAAAAGTGGTACATGATTAAAGCAGTGGATTAGTCACAGTAGCCCGAAAACATCAGCAATGCTTGCAACATTAGTATATAAACTGGGTTATACATTTAAACAAATGATTAATGTGTTGACTTTTTGTTTGATTTGCATGAGAGCATCTTAGGAAATCCCAGAACACCCGCTGCTGCCCTCCTGCTGAGAATAAAGAGCCGAGTCATGACCCCGAGGACTCAGCCTCTGAGCCTTCAAGACCAAACTAACCGGTTGCCTCTGAGCAGGCATCTTTCTGATGCTCTGCGTTTGAACAAACCGACAATGACATCCTGGGTGATGAAATAACAGAGTGATGCAATTACGGTGTAATGGAGTGACGTGGAAATAGAGACGCCACTCAAGGAATAATGAGACAATAATATAAATAGGGACTACTGGGGAGATACGGTGAAGGCAACTCTTTGATTAGAGGCGCAGCGACATGTGGTGCTTATGACCAAAAGTTGCTGGAAACGCATCACATTGAAACTGCAAAATGTGTTTAAAATGGTGGTTAGAGACAGAAAGGAAGAGGGACAGAGAGAGAGAGAGAGAGAGAGAGAGAGAGAGAGAGAGAGAGAGAGAGAGAGAG
>NW_022281092.1:1940-9468 GCF_004355925.1 Anarrhichthys ocellatus | reverse complement strand
GAGAGAGAGAGAGAGAGAGAGAGAGAGAGAGAGAGAGAGAGAGAGAGCAAGGTTGGTGGTTTGCTTTTTTAAACTGCCTTAGGTGGCCATCAAAGCATTAGAGCCAGAGCTCCCTGATGCCCACTGAAAACTGTTTAACCATGGCCAAGTCGGAATGGACCTTTCCCTATATGTGTGTGTGTGTGTGTGAGTGAGTGAGTGAGTGAGTGGGTGAGTGAGTGAGTGAGTGAGTGAGTGAGTGAGTGAGAGAGAGAGAGTAAGAGGCTGATATAGAGCCAGCAAAGCTATTGGCCACCCAAACTGTCAAGGGAGCTATAAACAGCAATCAAAATCAATATGCACCGTCAGACAAAAGGTAGATCCAAAGGAAAAACGGTCCTTTGGATTTCATGAAGAAGAGGAGGAGAACAGGAGGTGTCAGGAGGAGAGCAAGAGAGTAAGTGTTTTGGTTGATTTCACCCAATGGTTATTCAGCCGTTTTGCCGGGCACAGCTGTTCGGTCTCCTGTCGGTATGCCGTGCGCCGCGGCCACAGCGCCGGCGTCCAGCGCGCTCCGCAGCGCACAACGCAGCGACTTTTTAACTGCTCAGTGAGCCGTGAGTGACCGGAGCTGATTAAAAACGCGCACGCATGCAAGCGCGCGCACAGAATACTCAACTTACGGGAGTGTGATACTAATGCTGAAGGACTGTCATGGAAAACGGAGGCGTACAAGTGCGCACTCAGAGGGCTTCAAACCCAAAATATCTGTCAGCCCCCTTCATCTTATGCTTCTTCTTCGTTCTTTTATCTCCCGGGAATAAGTGGGTGGTGGTGTTGCCCGACCTGAATTCAGAATACCTCAGCCCTGTTTTAGTGTTCTTGAGCAAGACAGTGAATCGCATGCGCAGACTGGAACAAAATAATGTTGTGGCTTCAATTGAGCTTAAATGACCGGTTACATTGTGGGGGTTTTCCCCAAAGTCACGCAGTACAAGTCATTCCAGCCTTATTTACCGAATCGTGCATTTTATTGGTGGACTCTATTTTTTCTATATAATGCCTGTAATTTTGTAGACGATAAATAATCTTAACGTAATTTCCCTTCTATCACTTCCCATATGGCAAGTGAGGCTCCCTTTGCTGAGTCCATGAGTACATTTTGATAAGAGATGAGAGGGAACAGCCGATTTTCCTTCGATTTAAAAGGACCTCGTCATATAAAAACATGCAGACCCCGTCTTACAGGGGACACGTCTCTAAACCGGATTTCAGGAGCGCAAAAGTTTCGTGCGTCTCAGATGGCACCACTTCGTACGCATCTGTCATTTGACGCTTCAACTCAATCAATTACTTATTGTTCATCTCACTTGCGCGGATACAGGAGGTGTAAAGATGAACAAAAGCTAATCTGTCGTCATTTTGGCCCAAACAAAATAACTTATTTAAATGTCCATATTTGGCAGACATGACGATCAGCCTGTGATCATCACATGGCAAACACAAATCTATCAGTTCGGAAAGGCGTCGTGACTTCATGCAACTTGTTCCAGTTTAACACTGTTAACACATTTAGTTATGAATAGTCCCGTTGGTTGACAGGAGGATGGAGAGCTGGGTAAACTGAGTTTTGAGTTGGGTTTCCCTTCTCCGTTCTCCCTGTCTAACACCACTCATTCCAAAGCGCACATTGACGCACCATAAAAGCCAAGGAAAATAACAACTGCATTAAATATGACGGTTCCTTTGGGACCACAATAAAGTTGAAACAAAAAGGAAAACAAAACTGAAAAACAAGTGGGCAAGTGGGTGTGACATTCCTGACTTCCAGCCCCAAAAATTAAAGCGATTATGTTTCAAACTGACACGTTTTCGACTGCATCTGCATCTCTTACCTTTCCACAGGAAAATAAGAAGCACCGTCTTCCAGAGGTGACATCCCAACAGCGCACCTCCCCTTCTCCAGACAGTCTGCATCCCTCCTGTCGGTAAGAAAAAGAAAAAAAAAACTCCGCAACTGTTCACAAAACGGACAAAGGGGATCTTTTAATCAGTTATCTCTTTCCCCCAGAAAGATCACTACCGCATCGGTGCCATCAATAATCTCTATTTGACCAAACTGCGCTCCCGCTGTGCTTGACCTAAAACACCGCGCAGATGAGGTTTGGAATAAACTATAAATCCTCCTGGAGTCAGTCATAAAAAAAGAAACCCCCGATGGGCAATTCCGGTGCAGGCTGGTTTCTTTTTAATCCTTCCCTCAAAATAAAAAGTCTGCGGCGTGTCTCCTTCAAGACAGAGCCGAGGAATGAACCCGTTTTCCCCGTGGAGAGCTTTTTCCACCGGTGCGCTCCTCCGCTTTATTCATCCAAACGGGACAGCTACAGCTGAGGACACCTCAATGTCTCTCCCTTTATCACACTTTTCTTTCTTCCAAAGTTTAAACCGACCAGCAGAGTTGACGAAAAACTCCCCCGACGAAGAAAAAGTCCACTCAAAAGGCGGGTTTGAAACAACTAAACCCAAGACAACTCTTGTCACTTAAGGCTCATCTATTAAATAAAATCCAAATTCCGCTCTCCCGGCAGCAGCTCCGTCCGCTCTCTTTTTCCTTCCTCCTATCTATCCTCTGACTATCCTCCTCTCACTGTGCATGTGTGTGCGTCTGGGTTCAACTTGAGAGGCTGTATACTCTCGTCCGCGGGATGGAGGGAGGAGAGGAGCAGAGAGGACAGAAGAGGAGGAAGTCTGACGCTTCCACCAGCCGGCAGAGGAGGAAGAGGAGGAGGAGGGCCAGCGGGGGCTGAGGGGCTGAGGGGCTGAGGAGGGTGGGGGGCGGGGCGTAGGCGGGATTTGGGGATTTGAGTGACAGTTAAGCAGCCAATGGAGGGTGTAGGAATTTATTTGGGCTTTTTATTCCCTTTTCTTTTATTTATCATTATTTACCATTTAAGATTTGTTTAAATAGTTAATTATTGATAATTGTATGGTATTATTATTGATATATTTAGTCGTTACATTTTGTGGGGGGAAGACTCCTCCCAGAATAAAGGTCAGAATATGTGTACTGAAAAACTAAAATATATACACACACACACACATATACACACACACACACACACACACACAATAAAGAATAAGCCAATAATTGAAAGCAAAAGACCTGTGAATCAGTCGGTGGAAAACAGGTTAAAAGGGATGTTCCTACGGCAGCTTTTGATGCTGAAACGACTCAAACATAACTTTAAAACAAGAACATATCCTATAAGAAGAGGCCCATTTTTCTCTGTGCTTTCTGTGTGTGCTGGTGTCAGTTGCGTGTACGCGCGCGCGCGCATCCATGTGTTGTTTATCCTTTCATAGCCTCTCTCTGCATTATTCATATAAAGACACACGCTACACCTGTTCTCTCTGTAATCGATCGACGCCACCATCGCACGAGCTCTCGTGTTTGTGCGCATGCACACACGCGCGCACAAACACACCGCATCCGCTTCCAGTGGCGTGTGACAGCTTGTAGCTACAACTGGAAAATGTAATACACCAGGCACCTTGTAATGCAACTCATTCACTTTATATTGATAGGACGTGAGTGTGTGTGCGTGCGCGTGTTTGGGACAGGGGAAGGGGGGTGGGGGGGGGGGGGTGAACAAGCCAGAAGAGAGAGAACAGGTCTTCTTTGAGTCCGAGGCGATATTTCATAAGGCAGCGTGCCTGGTTCCCTTTGTCAGCTAAATGTGTAAAAGCTAAAGAGATGACATTGTGACTTATTGAATTGCAAATCAGTCCGTCGGCGGAGGGACGGGAGGATTTCCGGAGACGGAGATACGTGATCCACGCTGTCTGTCTGACTCCACGGGCTCTACAAGAAGTTAAGGAGGAGCGACAGCCCCCCCTAGTGTCACATTCAAAGAAGATACACTAAGTGATGGCTTCCACAGAACAGCACCCCTCTTCATCCTTCATCAGTCCTTAATTAGCAGTAGCCTATTTGATTGTCACCGAGGAAGGCCCGTGCCTTGGTGCGTTCATCTATGATGCATCCCACATTCTTCTTCTGCCACTTATCCCTGTTCTCTTCACTGATTCCACCGTGTGAACCTGACTGAGCCTGCATGCTCTTTTTTTCCACCTGTCCCGTTTCGTTGTTCACTCACTTTCCCCAAACACATTTTTCTGGCCTCCCAGTCACGAGCCGACTGCTTCGATAACGTCTGGGCAACCATCCGTCCTCGATATGGAGCAGAACCAAACCAGTGCATTTTTTAATATTATTACAATTTCCCACAATGTCTTCTTTTTTTTTTTTTTACGCAAGCCAGCCAAAGCATTCGACGTGACTTAAGCTTGAAAGATCTTGTTTTTTTAACTGCACTATTCCTCTTGGGGCTGCAACCGAAGCAAGGCATTAGTTCAGCAGGCATATGGTAAAAAGTAATATTTGTACAAATACTTTGTCTGTATACCAATGAGGCCCCACTGGCTGTTTGGAGGAAATTTGACATATAAAAAGAATTTCGGATAACTCCTAGGGACAAAACACAAAGACTACATCTTTCAAAGTAGGAGTGAAAACATTCTGCTGGTAAAACTATAGTAAGTTTGTTCATCTATCAGTTCTAAACATTTTCAGCTTATGACCCCCAAAAAGAAAATACACCAACACCCAACTCTTTTACCCAGGACAAAAATGAATTGGGCAATTTAATTGCCAACTGCTATTTTTCTTTTCCACTTTGATGTTGTTTCACTTGTCATTATTAGAGGAAGGCTGGAGGCAGCAAACATTCATTATACCACAAAAAAGGAAGGCATTCATCACAACGATTGCAATGTCAGTAACTCTTCAAATTCAAAATGTAATTAATGTTATGTGATAAATGGTAAATGGAGAGATAAATAAATAAATGATGTGCTTTCTAAAAGTGGTTCTCCGTGTCTTATGGCTGGCTGCTGTGCTTATTAACTGCCACACTGACCCACAGACACTGACCCGTCAACCTGTTCTACTTTTGCTATTCAGTTATGCTTCGTATTCATTCCCAAGAGGAACTATTCAAAAGTAGTGCTCTCGTGTTTAAGGTCAGCTTAAAAGCTATAGTGGACTAAGTGTGAGTCTTGAGGGGAACACAATAAGGTTGCATGTAAACATCAAAGTAAGGTGGGGGAAGCCCAAACTCACTTTGATGCAACCTTTCATTTTCGGTTTTATGAATCATTTAGCACATAAATAAAAGAATGTAAATATTTGATCAGATTGTGTGTGCACCCGTATTTCCCCTCAATGTGAATTTAAAGATAGTAATTCGTTCAATTATTGCCACAGTCATGCAAAACATGAGCGATTTTGATTTCCTTCAAAATCCTGTCAACTGCAAAAATGATTGCAAATTATGAAGCTAGAGTTCAGGATGATCGCATGATCAGGTGAAAAGACAACAGCTTTTTACTGCTCACCATTCGACATGCTGAGTTCTAGTCAGATACACACTTCTCATGGCTGAAGTACACATGCACAAACACATCACAACAAGTGTAAGAACCCTTCCCTCTCCCATCACCGTCTGTCTAGTGCTGTGCGGCGCCCACCCTGAGGTGACGGTGGTCATCACTGCACCCGTCTCAGCTTCTCTCCCTATGGCTTCTCAGCAGTGAGATGACCTTTGCACTGCTAGTCACATTGCATCTTCTGTCGCAGGCTGAAAACTCATCTTTTTCCATAAAATACTGCATATCACTCTTGTCCTGCTGAAACACACCATCTGTCAACATGAATATATACAGTATATGTATATTTATTTCTCCTTCATTCTTGACTTGGAAGAGGAAAATCCTTCCTAATATCATTATTCAATTTTGTCCCCTAAACCCTTAAGATAAGGTGATAAGAATCATTAAAGTTTAACCTTCTTGCAGGGAGGTTAAACAGGGATTAACTGCCAAATGTTTTGATAATCAAAGAGGAAAAATCCAGATGTGTTTAAGTATTTCTTTGTGGGGGGCAGAGAATAACCATTTTCTAACATCACTGGCCCAGAAACCTTTCTAAAACACGATCCAAAATTGTCTACCCTCTTCTACCAAATAAACCAAGTCCAAACCAAGTGCAGAAGTCTTACCTATTTAATTGTTCAACTAAAACCATTTGAGAGAGAAAATGTTCTCTCAGTTATCACAGCTTTTAATGGTCTCACTGATCAACAGTATCTGTGGAGTGTTGGGCTGATTCATAGGCTTTTTATTAGCTTAGGAAAACAAATGTTCAGTGCTTGAACGCCAACACCAATCAGCAAACGTAAGTGTGTGATTATTCTGGCCAATATAAAATTATTGACATGCAGCGGAAGAACTTCTTCATACGTGATGAGTAATGTTGAAATGCTCCAGGGGATGCCTGCTGAGTCTATTTGGAGAGAGGTCAATTGAACCTAATTGGTCTAGTTTTAACATTCAACATGATTGTCAAGAAAGGAATGTTGCCACCTCCTAAAACAAGGCAAACATGATTTACTCAGGATGTACGCAGGGTCTCTAAACTAAATGGGAATCATGCACTGGATCTTTAAGATGCCTGACATTGCAGACTACTGCTCTAAGCTGCCAGGTGGACTGTTCCATAGTGCTGAAAATGCGTATTACCAAGGGATTTTTTGAAACTCAGCAGTTTCTCCTACATCATGTTAAACACATACACATTTTCCATGGAAACAAAAACTGAAAGGTATTAATCGACACACATGTTCACTTTAGAGTCTGACAGATGATTCAGCGGGGCCAATATATGCCAAAATATCAATATTGGCATATATGTTTGCCAACAAGTAACGCAAAAGTGTAGTACAGAAATGCTGTTGCTGTCATCATTACATGGTTTGTGCACCAGAGAACACTGACAAATGTGTCAACAGTACATGGCGCTGCTCAGTTTATATCTTGATCACAATATTTTATTAACCAAATATAAAAGGATCCTTTTCAAAAATGTTTGTTTGTGTTACATGTTCATGGAAAACATCGTGAGGTTGATGTGTAGCTAAAATGAAACCTCCACTTCACTCGGAAAACTGAGAGTTCTGCTTTGTGATCATCTCTGATTGGAGGTCAGTACTACGCTATGCATGTACCACTCCACCAGAGTGTACATGAAGTGCATTCATTTCTAAGCACTCACAAATGCAAGGTGAAGTGGTCAGGCTGAGAGAAGACACTCAAATTGGGATCCTTAGATCCTGATCTTGGGTCGAAATGTGTGTTTGTGTGTGTGAGCGCATGACAGAAAGAGTTATTTTCTGCCGCAGTTGATACGACTTCCATCCTTGTATGTAGACAGAGAAGATGAGAGAGGAGAGCGATACAGATGGTGCTCCCCTCGCTCAGGTCAAACGGCTCTTATTCTACATTTCTTGTAGAAATTCTGGCGACAACCTTGTTCAGATGGTACACTCCACTTGAAGGCTGGAGGAAGATGACTGCCACTGACAAACCTCCCTATGTACTTCTAATTTTCTCTCTCTCTCTCTCTCTCTCTCTCTCTCTCTCTCTCTCTCTC
>NW_022281092.1:0-1840 GCF_004355925.1 Anarrhichthys ocellatus | reverse complement strand
CTCTCTCTCTCTCTCTCTCTCTCTCTCTCTCTCTCTCTCTCTCTCTACAGTCAAAGAACCAGAGCCATCTCTTTGCTCAGTGGAACAAACTGAATACATTAGAATCCAATTAAGGCTGGTAAAGAGAACTGCCCATGCTTGGAGAGTGTGTGTGCGTGTAATCTTATGTGTGTTATACATATCATATGTATGACAGCTGATGTCCAGCCAATGTGAAGAAGGGTTACCGTGTTTTTTTAATTCATTTCTTTTTTTGGGGGAGGCAGCTTGTGCTTCTATGAAAACCATACTGTACATGTGCCTTTTTGTGTATGTGTGTGTCCATGCTTGTGTGTATGCATGCATTCATATACATATATGTTGCTATTACACAAGTTGCCATAGTGCATAAGTCAGTGACATAGGACACCTTTCTGTCTTACCCGAAGTGGTTTCTGTTGCCATACAGCAAGACCACTGTCTGGCTCTGTAAATCAGAGTAGTCATGAGTGTAGGTGTGTGTGTAGGTGTGCGTGTGTATGCGTTTGTGTCTGTAAGGGAATCAATAAATCTGTGTTGCATTAGGTACTGCCCTTGTTCAATTTGAAATTGGGGAAAGACACAGAACTACAATGACACACAGAAAAAAAACACAAAATACAGAAACTGAAACAGAGAGAAAGAAATGGACCACTTCTGAAGATACCACAGATGGATACACACATCTGGAGGGAGAACACTTGACTTAATATACACACATATACACACATAATCTACAAATTGTCATGCACCATCCATAAACACAGGTGCATGCATGTTCTCACTGTTGCTTCAGACTGATACAGACACACACACACACACACAGATTTATTTTCAGTCCGTTTCTTTGTTTCCCTGTTTTAATTCTTTCACCTATTCTTCTCCCTCTTTTAAAATCTTCCTTTTCTCTCTCTTCCCCTACACCTGCCTCTCCCTCTCCCCAACTCATCTCTCTCTCTCAACCAGTGGCATGCCTCTTTACTGGGCTTTATGGGGACGTCTGGATAGGAAGGAACTTTACACAGTTTTACACACTTAAAAACCACATGCACGTTTGTAGTAAGTTCATCAAACAATCCATTCCTTATGAAAATGTGACAGTTTTAAGGAATTATACCTAATAAGTACTCAAAGCTGAATGCAGGACATTGTATTGAAAAAAGCAAAGATATATTTGTGCATTGTCTTCATAAATGGCTTGCTGTATTTGGTTTATGCCTTTTTTGGAGAATGGGGGTTGAGATGGAAGTTGATTCTCCTTTGTGCATTTTTAGAAAATTACATTTTGCAGACAAAAGTTGACAATTTGGACAAAACACTTTTGGTTAAATTCTAACCTCCTGACTATCACTACCTCTTTATGTATGTGTTGCTGCCAGTGCCAATTATAGTCTTTATCTTGAAGTATAAGAAAATGGTTCAACCGAACTGTTATTTGCACATGTTTTGTTGTTGTTCAATGAATATTAAAAATATATGGAAAGATCTTCTTGATACAGTCCACTTCTCGAAGACTAAAAATCACATGTAACCAGCAGCCATCTGAGAAGAGGTTAGATTTAAGTGTTGCAGCCATGATGACAGTGTGGTCCTCTTGTCTCTCCTGTACGGCGTCTGTCACCATGAACATGCACCAACAGCGGCCTGAGATCAATTACAGGAACTCGAGCCCCTCTCCCACTACAGAAGCAATTTACTCGCCCACCGTAAATCAATGGAGACAAGTGGGGCTAATTTAGACCATTTGATGTCAATTTGGCCTTGATCCCTCCCCGGCACACACACACACACACACACACACACACACACACACACACACACA
>NW_022281091.1:0-13838 GCF_004355925.1 Anarrhichthys ocellatus | reverse complement strand
TATCATAATGTACTGTATATGTTATAATATATATATATATCATAACATATATACAGTATATTATCAGACCAGTTAGACCATCATCATCTAACTGGTCTCTCTGTCTCATGATGGTCTAACTCAGACCTGGGCATTGTACGGCGGGACGTCAATGGGAAATTAGGAATAAAACGTAAATATTTGTACATCATGCACGGAATACAGCTGCATTGCTTTTATTTTGAAGGCGGCTGCTGCTGTTTTTTATCTCAATTTACGTACGTTCGTGGATGTGTGCGAGCAGCAGCGTCACTGCAATCCCAATAATAGCAGTGTCGGCAGCCGGAATCAGTCCGTTGTATTTGGCCTGATTCTGGCGCATAATTCATCCCAAGTCTCAGCGGAGTCGGCAACCGGACTCTGCCCGACGTGTTTCTTCCGGCATGCCGAGCTTACGCCGGAGCTGGGCCAGGTCATTTTGGCAACCTGGGATGTGTTGGCGATGCAGAGCGGACACGGACATCTGAGGCTTTGCTAGCTAACCTGCAAAATCAACATGAGCAGAAGATGTTGGTTCTCTTTGGATCTACCTACATATGTGAACAAACATTCTCTGTGATGAAGTTGAACAGATCCAGATCCTCTCTCACTGACGATCACCTGTCAGCTGTCCTTCACATATCACCTCACACATTCAACCTGACTTCAGAACACTTGTTCACTGAACTGAAATGCAGAAAATGAGGTCATTGGACTACAAACAATAGTAATAAAAGTACTAATTTATCAGAAACATGATTCCTCTGTGTTTTACTATTATATATGGATATTACAAATGTATATTTGTTTGGATCATTATTCCTGCTGCAGGAATGTTTCAGGTCGAGCTCATTTTAAATTCTTTATAGTCTGTTCAGTTTGGGTAGTTAGGAAAGGTTTGAAAAATTATATATAACTAAAGCTGCCAGACAAATGTAGTGGAGTAAAAAGTACACCTCCCTGTGAGACGTAGTGGAGTGGAAGTACAAAGGTGAATAAAATAGAAATACTCAAGTAAAGTATGTGAATGTGAAAGTATGTTGAATTTGTACATAAGTACAATACTTAAGCAAATATACTTAGTTGCATTCCACCACTGATCATAATATTTACTCTTACCACTCACAGCTTATCAAAACCATACAATGTACTGCTTTTTATAAAGAGGTGGAATAATCAGGAAAAAAGAATTGCCCAGCCCTGGTCTAACTGGTCTCTCTGTCTGATGATGGTCTAACTGGTCTCTCTGTCTGATGATGGTCTAACTGGTCTCTCTGTCTGATGATGGTCTAACTGGTCTCTCTGTCTGATGATGGTCTAACTGGTCTCTCTGCCTGATGATGGTCTAACTGGTCTCTCTGCCTGATGATGGTCTAACTCAGGGGTGTCAAACTCATCTTCACTCTGGGCCACATCAGCATCACGGTTTCCCTCAAAGGGCCGGTTGTAACTGTAAGACTGTGTAAATGTAACTTCTCCTAACATATTGGTAAATAACTGTCTCTGCATTTGATTATTGTTTATTCAAGTGTAAAAATATTGTACATGCAGTTATATAAATGTAAAAATATATTCCAGCACATTTCTGTTATAACTTAAATCCTTTTAATTTAGGGTGAAGAAACCCACATTACTCTATCAAAGATCAAACTATTAAAGAAAATAGCAAAGACAAATATCAAACACAAGTTATTACAATAACTTTGGTCAAAGCTTAAAATCCTTTCAAGGGTGCGTTTGCACAATCCCACGTGAAGTATTTCATGTGTTTTAAAGCCACGTTTAAAGTAGTCTTCAATGTATTCACAATACATTTCCATTTCAAGTGTACAGTAACCAGCCAAAGAGCTGCTTCTGTGACTGTGTGTTTAAGTATCTCATCATTTTGACTTTCTATCTCATCATTTTGACTTTCTATCTCATAACGTCGACTTTCTATCTCATAATTTCGACTATGGGGATATTTTTATTATCAAGTCTAACTTTAAATTATTATTAATTTTTATTTTATTTTATTTTTTTAAATCTGACGAATTCGCGGGCCACATAAAATGACGTGGGGGCCGTATGTTTGACACCCCTGGTCTAACTGGTGTAACTGGTCTCTCTGCCTCTCAATTGTCTAACTGGTCTTTCTGTCTCAGGTGGTACGTTCTGGATGCACAGACCACCGACCTAGTTGCGATCCACACTGACGGGAATGAGCAGCTGTCATTGATGCGTTTCTCTGTCGGTGGGTGAAGTCCTACGAAATCATCCTGTTTACAAACCAGCTAGACTGTTTCCATGACAACATTATAAGAGGACTGAACTACATGACCCAGAATGCTCCTCTCTTTGTGTCTGTAGATGGCAGTCTGTTGGCTGTTGGATCTCATGATAACTTTATTTACCTCTACACCGTCTCAGAGAAAGGACGCAAGTACAGCCGCTACGGGAAGTGCACGGTAAGAGTGCCAGTTGTTTTTCTTTGTTTTCATTTCTTGCTCATTTCATGTTTTATATCCAGCAGCAGAAGGCGACATGCTTGACTCAGTGGCTGTTAGCTCTGTTAGCACTGTTAGCTCTGTTAACACTGTTAGCACGTTTAACTCTGTTAGCACTGTTAGCACGTTTAGCTCTGTTAACTCTGTTAGCACTGTTAACTCTGATAACTCTGTTAGCTCTGATAACTCTGTTAGCACTGTTAGCTCTGTTAACTCTGTTAGCACTGTTAGCTCTGTTAACTCTGTTAGCACTGTTAGCTCTGTTAACTCTGTTAGCACTTTTAGCTCTGTTAGTTCTGTTAGGATGTTGCCGTTACTTGCGCTGTTCGTACTGTATAACTCCATTATAACAAGCTGTTCCTCTTGACTGAAGTAGACGGCTGCGATTGGTCCATTTAGTTAGGTCGAAGACTTAAAGGACACCAACCATCCCGGTTTTGAGAACTTTCACAGAGCCTGAAGAAGAAAATCTGGTGAACAAAGATTGATGGACACCATTGTAGTACCCGTGATCTCCTTGGGCCTTTAGGTTTTGTCCAGTCAGCGTGATGCGGTAGCTGAGTAAAGATGGAGGATTTACTCCTCTTCACACGGCCCACAACCTTCACCAGGAGGGTTGGGTCTAGTGCTCTTAACATTCAGACAGGTGATTTAGAGAATAAAGTTCACACAGGTGAGATTATCTTATCTAATAGAGAACTACAGATACCAGAATTCACTGGTGCTGAGACAGAGATTCAGTGTGTGTTCAGGTGTGTTCATGAGTTACCTGAATGTTTCCACAGGGACATTCCAGCTACATCACACACCTGGACTGGTCACCTGACAACAACTTCATCATGTCCAACTCTGGAGACTATGAGATCCTCTATTGTGAGTACTGTGATACCTTATTAGGCGACGTTGGGTCAGTGGGAGAGCAGGGTCATCCTTCAATCAGAGGATCGGCGGTTCAATCCCCGGCTCTGCTGGTCCATGTCGATGTGTCCTTGGACAAAACATCCAAGGTAGCTCCTCCCATCAGGGTGTGAATAGGTGAATGATGTCATGTTAAAGAGCTTTGAGTGGTCAGAAGACTAGAAAAGAGAAAACACAAGTACAGTCCATTTACCTTATTACTGTAGTACTGTGTAGTTGTAGAAATGTTGTGTAGTCACAGTTGTTTGTTTTCAGGGGACGTTCCAAACGGTTGCAAACTGATCAGAAATCGTTCTGAGTGTAAAGACATCGACTGGGCGACCTACACCTGCGTACTGGGATACCACGTGTTCGGTTAGTACACCTGCAGCACACCCAGTACACTTAGAACACCTATACACCTGTGCACCTACTACACTTAGTACACCTACTACACTTAGTACACCTACTACACTTAGTACATCTACTACACAGTACACCTGTGCACCTACTACACTTAGTACACCTACTACACTTAGTACATCTACTACACTTAGTACACCTGTGCACCTACTACACTTAGTACACCTACTACACTTAGTACACCTACTACAATTAGTACACCTGTGCACCTACTACACTTAGTACACCTACTACACTTAGTACACCTACTACACTTAGTACACCTGTGCACATACTACACTTAGTACAACTACTACACTTAGTACACTTACTACACTTGGTGCACCTACTACACTTGGTGCACCTACTACACTTAGTGCACCTACTACACTTAGTACACCTGTGCACCTACTACACTTAGTACACCTACTACACTTAGTATACCTACTACACTTAGTACACCTGTGCACCTACTACACTTAGTACACCTACTACACTTAGTATACCTACTACACTTAGTACACCTATTACACTTAGTATACCTACTACACTGAGTACACCTATTACACTTAGCACATCTACTACACTCAATACACCTAATACACTTAGTACATCTGTACACCTAATACACTGCTACACTTAGTAGTAATAGTACTCTGTATTTCACCTTTTAAAACTCTGCCGATAAATAAATAATTAGAAACAAGAGCAATGAATCCAAACATGTGACTTTCCCTTTTTATCAAAAATACTTATTCAAACTTTGTGAAGTTATTTTCTTCCTGTTTCAGTATTTATGTGTGTGTAGTAATACGCACATTAACGTATGTGTAGTACACACGTTATTGTGTGTGTAGTAATAAACACGTTAATGTGTGTGTATTAACGTGTGTGTGTTTGTTAGGTGTGTGGCCCGAGGGTTCAGATGGCACCGACATCAACGCTCTGATCAGATCTCACAACAGGAAGGTGATCGCTCTGGCCGACGACTTCTGTAAAGTTCACCTGTTTGCCTACCCATGCTCCACCCCTAAGGTGAGACACACACACACACTTTTCTATCAAACTTCATTTAATTTATTAATTCTTACGATCAGAGTCCAGTAAGACGGAAGCCTTTGACGTTCCTTCAAACACAAACAAGATTATCTGAGAATAATTTAAGTATACTGGTTCTCAGTTGTACTGGGCTCCAGTTGTACTGGTTTCAGTATTTAATTACTCTAAACCAAAATACAGAAGTGTGGTGAACTGTTCCAAAGAACATTTAAGGAGCCTCAGTTCATCCCATAGATCAATAATGTGTCTATCCACAGGCTCCAAGCCACAAGTACAGCGCACACAGCAGTCATGTGACCAACGTCAGCTTCCTGTATAACGACAGTCACCTGATCTCCACTGGGGGTAAGGACACCAGCATCATGCAGTGGCGTTTGGTGGAGAAGTCTTCGCTCTCTCTCACCGACGGCCTCTTATCTAACTCTGCCCCCCACCGGGTGGACCCCATCTTCGCCCTGCCTCCTCCCGTAGCAGCCACGCCCACACGGGACCCCGTCATTCCTCCGACGGCCAATGGAACCCAAGAACCCTGCCCAGACACCCCACCTCCTACAAAGCTAGCCCCGCCTACCTCTGAGTTAACCCCGCCCCCCTCAGACAGCACGGTGAGTCTGAAGGACAGCCTGGAGCCGAGTGATGACACGCCCAGTGATGACACGCCCAGTGATGACACGCCCAGTGACGAAGGGCTGCCCCCCCTCACCCCCCCCTCATAGTCAGACATGCTGCCTTTTTGAGGTACAGGCTGAGTTTCACACCTTGTGAGGACATTTTTACAAAGACGTTTTGTTTGTTCCTCAAGTTGTGTTGGACCTTTAAATTTCAGGGTTCAGACTTAGTCTTAAGGTTGGAATCAGGTTTACATTCAGTTTATGTGGGTTAGGCATGTAGCTAGTGATGGTTTAGTAAGAGTTAATACAATATGATACATAACTCAGTCAAATCACAGAGGATACACATGAAACAAGTATTGATATCATTCAATGTGACTTACACTTCCGGAGGACATCTGTGATGTCCATCCAGAATAAATGCTTTAGAACTTGAGAATCATCATGTTCTTAATTTTCTGCTGATCAGAGATCATTCAGCAGACATTTAATGTTGTTTAATGTCTCCATTTAACAACATTAAACGTTTAATTTCTCCATCAAACGTTTAATTTCTCCATCAAACGTTTAATTTCTCCATCAAACGTTTAATTTCTCCATCAAACGTTTAATTTCTCCATCAAACGTCTGATCTCTCCATTAAACGTCTGATGTCTCCATCAAACGTTCGATGTCTCCATCAAACGTTCAATGTCTCCATCAAACGTCTGATGTCTCCATTAAACGTTTAATTTCTCCATTAAACGTCTGATGTCTCCATCAAACGTCTGATGTCTCCATTAAACGTTTAATTTCTCCATCAAACGTCTGATGTCTCCATTAAACGTTTGATGTCTCCATTAAATGTTTGATGTCTCCGTCAAACGTCTGATGTCTCCGTCAAACGTTTGATGTCTCCGTCAAACGTTTGATGTCTCCGTCAAACGTTTGATGTCTCCGTCAAACGTTTGATGTCTCCGTCAAACGTCTGATTTCTCCGTCAAACGTCTGATTTCTCCGTCAAACGTCTGATTTCTCCGTCAAACGTCTGATGTCTCCGTCAAACGTCTGATGTCTCCGTCAAACGTCTGATTTCTCCGTCAAACGTTTGATGTCTCCGTCAAACGTTTGATGTCTCCATTAAACGTTTGAGGTCTCCATTAAACGTCTGCTGAAGTTTTACTTAATGTGAAAAAATAGAATCAAGAGTTCTCAGTGGTCCAGGTTTAATGGTTGCTTTAAGGCGAGGCCATGCGTTGTCAATGAGGGTCCCCAGAAGTATACAAGTACAAAAGTGTGTGTGTGTGTGTGTGTGTGTGTGTTTGTGTGCGTTGGGACTCAAACCAGTGTCACATGTTTTTTTCTTATCAGTCAGCTGTTAAAATCCACTTTCCTTCAGTTTAATCAAACGCGGTGTCACAGTTTGAAACACCTGGAGAGTCTGATTCACCTGAGGAAAGACTGGAAGAGGAGCAGTTACCTGTCATACCTGGACATTTACTCTCATCCTTTAAACAGTTTGAAAATCTCTCCTTGGTCCAGATGTGCTTTCTACTGCAGAGAGCAGAGGCCTGGAACACAGGTGTGACAGGTGGCTATCAGGTAACTTGTTCTCCTCCAATAAGAGTCGAGCAGTTGAACAGGAAGTGAACCTGCAAGTCTTGAATGTCTTTTAGAAACTGGTTGTTTTTTAAATTTGGTTTAATAATTCGTTGGCTATAAAAAAAAAAAACTAACGATGTTTTATCAGTGTCTTATAATGAAAAATACCTTTAACGATTATTGATTATAAGTTTCTAATGAATATTGATCAAAGCAATCATGTACGATGAGCTGCACACAGATTCTCACAATTTATAACAGAAAAGTCAAGTTTCATTCACTCATTTGACTTGACTTTGTTGCTCTATTATTTTGTTTAACTGCCAAACTCAATACTTAATTACAATAATTCAATTGAAATTGAATACTTCTAACTGATTCACAATAAAAGCCCTCCAGTGAGGAGACAGTACTGTGGAAGGTGTTTAATGTAAATCATCCAAGATATACACAGTACAAACCAAAGAGAAGAGAGTAAAGTTAAACTACTGCTCCCAAGGTGCATTTCACTAAGAGACATCCAATCACACAGCTCCACATTCTAAATGTTGATTTAGATCTGGTTTAATCATTAAATCTTTTAGCACCAGTCAGGTCCGGTCTGGAAAACCCATTTGTTGGATCTGTTTTGAGAACCTCAGACCTCAGACAGGTGAGCTTTCAGTACAGAATGTCTGGAGATCAAGGATGAAATAAACAGGAAGTAAACAGAATGCAAACACATGACATCGATCTCCAGAGTAAAAACTGTGACTCAAATATTTTTTAATAGTCAGAAGTGGATCAGATGGAGACAGACAATCTGTTTGTATATACTGCAGATATCTGTATATTTCTGTTCACTCCTCAGCTACACTGTAAAAATCCCATTTAACGCTCACATCTCTCAGCCAATCTGGTCACAGGAAACACTTGAGAACCTCTCCCCTGATTGGCTAGATTCAGTGACTCACTGAATGACTGCTGATGTTTGTTTTTATCTCTTCTGGACCATTTCTGTTCAAAATGTAATCTGAATGTCATGATGACGTCACTCCGGATGGGGGGTGGGGCCTTTCAGTGGAAGACAGGGGGTGCGGGTCATTAATGTTTTTGCCTTTTTAATACTCTTCATCTTTCTTATGCTCGTCTCTCTGAAGGGATGGTTTTGAGTTTTGGGACTCACTGGATGTCCAAGGAGGGACGGTGCCGGGGGGGGGGGGGCATGTGGGGATTTCTGGATTCAAGCGTTTGTTTATTTTACAGTGTTCAGTAACGACATTGATACCCATGATGATGATGATGATGATGACAATATTCATGTGACTGTTTTGAGCCAATGTATTCTTCTGTGATGCATTCCTGTCAGACGGCAGACTGTACTGAAGATTTCAACAAAAAAATGCAAATAAATGTTTTAAAAACTGACAATTCACCTCAAGTTTCCTTCCTGTTGCTGTTTCCTAGGCGATCTGGTGGTACAGGTGAGTTCATCTCAGTCTGCAGTTTCGTCTCTGGCCTTCAGGTGTTGCTATAGACCAGAGGACAGTATATAGAGCAACCTGTATTCATGTACAGCAGGAGCTTCTACTAGTTGCATAATCTGATACTGTTGAACTTATCAATTATAACTTAATAAACAGCTATTAGGTGTTTATAATGAGTGTTGCAAATTTGCATTTCAGGAGAGACTGAAGCTGCATCCACACTGCTATGCTTCCATTTAAAACAGGTTTTAAAATGAAAGCAATCTACGTCCACACAGTAGTCAGACATACTCTAATAAGAAAAGGTCTGGCTTGATACTTACATACCTGCAAATTTGTCGCTTTTCGGCGAAATTTTGCCGTTTTGAATCAAAATATATCATCCACGTGAATCGTGTAGATCTGTAGAGGTTTTTTTTGCGGGGGGGGGGGGTCAACTGGCCAGCCAGCGTTTCTCAGATTGGAGTGAGACGAGGAGAAAAGGTGATGTCATGATCTTCGCAAAAAAACATCTTTGACGTGTCTTCATTTCCCTCCGTTAAAGTTTAAGTTCCGTTATGTTCCGTTACCGTTCAGACTTGCTGGGTTAAGTTAACGTCCACTGCATGCGGAACTTTGTGGACTCTTAACGTTCGTCAGTATCGCGATTTAGGAGGAAAACAAATGTAACATGATGAAACATGCAGCCCCCCCGTGTTCTGGTTGCAGGTTGTTATTTTTTTAACTCAAAGTAGAATGAGGCGATTTCGTGGTGATAATAACTTGAAACATGAGGCCCAGATACGAATGAGATGATGAGGTCAAAGAGCTTCAAGAAGAGGATGTCTGTAGCGCATGCTTGACGCAGGGCTGAGATGTGAGTGGAGGTGGGCCTGGATAAAGGTGGAGCTGGGCCTGGATAAAGGTGGAGGTGGGCCTGGATAAAGGTGGAGCTGGGCCTGGATAAAGGTGGAGGTCTAAACAGACGTGAGTACAGCTTCCTGCTGTCGCAGTGTTTTAAATACATTGATAAGGCAGGGTATGCTAAATGCAGCCTCTGCTCCAAGGAGATGAACTACAGTAACAAGGGCTCACATGCCCTCTCATCACACTGTTCACACCGTTCACTTAAGATCTTCCTCTATAATGTTCCTCTATAAACTGAAATGGACAAAGTTAGTTACAAGGCTGCAGGTCTTACTTTCTCTCTTACACACACACTCACACACACTCATAAAATTAACTTTAAAATGAACACTTACAAATCGAAGTTTACTAGATTATGGGTCAATAAATGTGGCTTACGTCTCACTCGTTTCCTCTCGGTTTCGTTGTCTGTTCTTACACTCTTCTGGGTGACTGGAAGTCCCTGTCGTACTGGAGAGCATTTATGCTTTTGTTCGTTTACAGTTTGATCGTGAACTTCGCAATAATTATGCAGAACAAAATAAGCATTAATAAGAAAAGGAAAGTCCTCCGTTTTGTGTCCATTGCCTTTCTCAAAGCGCAAACCTCTCTGTGTGTCAAACATTATGATTCTGTCTCCTCTCCCCCACCCACTCCCTCCCTTTCAAAATAAAAGCCCCATGGATTAACTGTATCTTAACATGAAGCTCAGAATAAGGCTTTTTTGTTTAAATACGTAATGCTCTTACTAATAATATGACAACTACTTCTACTCCTGTTAATATTTCTAGTATTACTTCTAATTATGCTACTGCTACTACTACTACTACTACTACAACTTATTCTACTACTACTACTACTACTACTACTACTACAACAACAACTTCTGCTACTACTGCTTTTAGCTTCTTCAGATAATGCAGTTTAGCTTCCAACTCTGCCAGTTATACATATAAACCAGAAGGTTTTTCATCAGTGTAGTTCAATGCTTTTGGGCTTCAACATTTTTCAGGCAGTTTCACGTTTTAGTATTTTCAACAGTGCTTTGCAATTAATTTCAGCTTTCAGCATTTCAACGCATTTTCTCCTGTGTCTTTGATCAGGCTGGTAATAGTTTTTATTAATTAATAGTTTGAATTCAGAAGGAGGAACACTGCTGCTGCAATGTGTGTAAACTGGCAATAAGGTTCAGGGAGCTTATTGTTTCCTTCCTGTGCATGAAACACAGAGTTACTCCTCGGTCAAGGTTGCTGTGTCTTACTTGTGTACTTTTACTGTTGATACTCTAACTACATGAAACTGAAAGTACTTGTGTACTTTCACTTGAACCAAAAAACTTTAAAATTGTTCCTGAACATTTGACACACTCAGGAGGTTACTGGTTTATTAAGTTCACAGAAACAACACTGACACGTGAGTCAAAGTCCAGACAGGAGATCTCCCTCACTTTATTTCATTGCATGTTTTTCCATGATGGCATTATTTCCTGCGCTGTGATTGGCTCAAGCGTTGCAGCGGTTGGTGTGGCAACAGGTCCATCCAGGTTTAGAGCAGTTGTCCTTAGGAGTGCAACCCTTTTCTCCGTTATCTGCAACATTAAACAGCAAACTCATCGACAGAGCGTCCACACATGCCAGAGAATATTAATAAAAAGACTTTCATTTTCAAATTCACATTGTGTTTTTACAGAGATGCAAATGAAAATAGGTATTTATTGTCCAGATCTACTGGACCAACGTCTTAATCCTCAAGTGTTATTTTAAATTCCACACAAAGATCTTTAAAATCCCGATTTACACCCACCTCTGGTGTAGCAGCCCTGTTGAACTGGGCCGCTGCAATCCAGGAGCATGTTGTTGACCATCAGGAAATCCTCACCGTAACACTGGATTGTAAACTTCTGAGCTGCAACACAAACCTGAGACCTCACATATTTGTCGAAATAAACGTTGCAGGACTGTCAGAGAAAAAACTGAGTGGATGACCCAGAACAGGTAGACCCACATCAGCTTTAATGATTACACTTTCCATTACTGCCATCAGTGTAAATTCACACTTATTGATTAAAACAAATTAGTTCATGTTCATTTTTCACAAAGTTCATAGTCCCAAAAAATGAAGTAGTTCACGCTCACATTGGTTCTCCAATGTGTCTTTTTTTAAAACTGGTCGGATGCTATGACATTTAAATAGTCTCTAAACCCGAGCACATAACAACCAGGCGTGTTCACGTGATATGAGGGCACAGAACAGTGCTGAGGTAGCTTTTCTTTGGCTGTGATGAGTGCTAGCTTGACCCTCACTAACGGCTGATGTCTCCGCCCTCTGCTGATTGAGTGCATTTGATTATGTTCATTAATGGATATGTTAAGTTCACTGTTCACCAAAAAATTAACACGTTCCACGATTTAAATTATCATTAGTCACTTTCCATTTAAATATTACATTATTTACAGTTTCACATATTGCTTAAAGTGTATAATTAATATTTCTCACTGGGACTCCTGTGTTGAATTTAACAAAAGCGCCCATTGCTGCTAACCCCAACCCTAACTCCAACTGCCTTATAATAATAATAATAATAATAATAATACATTTTATTTATATAGCACTTTTCATAATACTCAAAGACACTTTACATTAAAATCATCATATATAAAAGCAATACACTAAAAACATAAAATACACAATATCGGTCACACATTATCAGACTGCTATATTCTTGTGGTTGACCTGTAATAACCTCCGTAAATCATATATGTATGTTTTTGTTGCTAAAAAAGACCCTACATTTCCCTCAGAAAATACTTATGTAACAATATAGGTTGTTAGTCATTTGTTCAAATGGTTAAATGTGTAACTCAACCCCAGTGTGTGATCGTACCTTCAGTTTAAATAGTTAAATATGTGAGTGTTTGATGATACCTCCAGTTCAAATAGTTAAATGTGTGAGTGTTTGATTGTACCTGAGCAAAGTGGCAGCAGCAGCAGCAGCAGCAGCAGGTAAACCTTCATGATTCTGGTCTTTTGTCAATGCAACTCAACAAGCAGTACAAATTGAATAAGGAGAAGAACGAAGCTGGACTTTTATCCTTTGCTGACACACACACACACACACACACACACACACACACACACAAAACAAACAAAGGTGAACTGACAGACTAAGTGAACCGACATCTGTTTGTTCAAAAGTTGTTCATTTACTTTTTAAAACTTTGAACTGAACAGTCATGTTTCTGATGAGTCATGGTTGAATTTTCTCGCACTTTGGACACTGAAGTAGAACAAACATCTGTTTGTCTCACTCCGAAAGTTTCTATTGATGGAAGCGAGTTAATAAATCAGCAGATATTACCTCCTCACAGATTTGTTGGTTTATTAGGTAAGAGGTAATGACCACAATTGCCGATTGGTAATCATCTATAAGTTAGGGTTAGTGCTAGCCTCACGAAATGTAGGGAGTGTTGGTTAGGGGGTTAGGGGATTGTGATTATGTGACTGGCTCCCAGCGAGATAATCCGTGCACTGTCCATCACTGCCTCACACCACAAAGCTCCTATCTCTCATTGAGGCCTTTGAGATGTGTGGATTGGGGTTAGGTTTCGGTGGGGACGTGGTGGAGGTCACAGGGGGCACTTGCACAAGGGGAACATTTATCTAAAAGAGATGTTCGAGTGTTCTTTTGTTGGGAGCATAGGTTTGCTAAAAAGCCCCCTATAATAAACAACCTTTTAAAAGAATAAAAGTCGAAAATGGGATAAAAACTAAAAAGTTAAAAGGTTAAAATATCATAAAATAAATTATTAGCTGGGTTAGGGAGCTCCCTAATATTCGAAAGGACTTTCCCTTCCGAAAATTAGGGAACCTGTTAGCTACCGTGTCTGTGCGTATGTAAACCGAGCTAGCAGCTATCTTTCTGATCGGATCTTCATCGCAGTAAGTTATACTTTACCCATGAAATGCCCGTTCACTGGGGTAACATGTAGTTGATGTACTGGAGGTACTTTGGCCAGGAAATATGCGTTTTGACTCGGGTAACGTGTACTTGATGTACTGGAGGTATTTTTACTCATTTTTCTTACTTTTCCTGCCTGCTTTAAGTGCATACACTGCGGGTAGGTGCAGGAAGGTCCAGGGATGTGTACTGGAGGTACTTTGGCCAGGAAATATGCGTTTTGACTCGGGTAACGTGTACTTGATGTTTTTCACCAAATATCTTTATTTTTGCTTTCAGAATGACTCCAACCCAACACTGCAGCCCTTGCCCGGGGTGCTGCAAAATGTATGCTGCCCTACCGCATCACCTGAGGATGAAACACCTGGTCAGGAACGATGCTGAAAGGAGATTGCTGCTGAACATGGCAACAGGCAGAGTGAACATTCGTTCTGAGGCTTGTCCAGTCTTGGGCTGTTCCTATCACAGCACAAGA
>NW_022281090.1:0-13453 GCF_004355925.1 Anarrhichthys ocellatus | reverse complement strand
GTTTTTATTATTAGGTTCAAACCCCACTGATGTTTTTATTATTAGGGCCCGAGCACCGACGTAGTCGGAGCGGAGGACCTATTGCTCTTCTAGTTTATTGTTATTATTCTGCGTGTTTCGTTGCAAAAAGGAGGTGCTTGCGATACTGGAAATTTTTTTTAATTATTTTTTTGCGAAAATTGCAGTCTGATTGGGGTGTCCAGCTGTGGTGTGAAATATTGGCTCGATAGCGCCCCCTATTGAGTAGCCCCAACATTGGGTTTCACCTAGCTGTATGAAGTTTGGTACGTGTAATGGTGTAATGTGATGGGACGTACAAAAAATCCTCTAGGAGTTATTCACTAAACCAAACAGGAAGTCGGCCATTTTGAATTTGATGACGTTTTTTGACCGTTTCAAGGCGCCGTACTTCAACGAACTCCTCCTAGAGATTTGACCCGATGGACTTCAGATCAAAAAGTTATCGTACTATGTATCCGTGGTGTCAAAGAAACACCATTCGCCACGAAACAGGAAGTTGTTGTAACTCGGCTGTACATTGTAAGTAAGCAAGTAAGTAAAATGTATTTATAAAGCGCTTTTTGCAGACATAAGTCACAAAGTGCTTAACAGGGCAGAATTACAAACATAAAAAACACAATGTGACCATAGGGCCAATAATTTACATACACACAGAAAATACAAAATGAAAACATGGTTTAAAAGCAGGTCTAGGACACGGGTTTTACCCAAACGCCAGTCTAAAGAGGTGAGTTTTGAGCTGATTTCTGAATGAGTTCACAGAATCTGCAAAGCGTAGAGGTGCAGGCAGAGCATTCCACAGCCTTGGTGCTACTGCCTCAAAAGTTCAGTCACCATGTGTCTTAAGGGGAGTGCGTGGGACAGACAGAAGACCTAAAACGTTTGACCTGAGAGTGCGGGCGGGTGAATAGGGGTGAAGTAGATCAGCTACATATGTAGGAGCCTGACCGTGTAGTGCTCTGTAATAGGGTTGCACGGTATATCGATACTAAAAAGGTACCGCGGTACCTGTACGTTAAAAACGATACGATTTTGCATATTTTTAGTATCGATACTTTATTAAAATAGCGTGTGATCAGAGCGCACTCGCTGTTCCGCTCCCTGTCATGCTGCCTGCAGGCATTGACTGCAAGGGGGCGGGGCTGCCCAGCGCTCACACAGCAACCTACAGAGACCCGTTTGCAAAAAGTGTTTCAAAGCCACACAGACAAAGGGAGGCAATATGTATAACATGGCAAAGCACCTTTCAGACAGACACCCCGAACTTTTCAAATTCAAAGAACGACAGGTAAGCAAATGTGATTATAAACATGAACACCCCGAATCTCCCATATACAGCCTAACAGGAGTAGCCTTAGCCGAGTTTGACGACAAGCCTATATGATCATGAGGTCACAAACTCACAATGCACACAAAAGTGTACTAAATGAAACACAATTGATGCAAAATGGCAACATGCTGGTGGAGCCTGAGGGTGGATGTTGAGCTAATTATTTTTATTTTTAGTTAAGGAAAAATAATTATTCCATGAATTAAGATAAAATATGAAGTGAAAATATCAAACTCACTATGCAAGTAAATGAAGCATTGTTTATCCACCCACTCCCACAGACAGTCAGACAGATGCCAGCAGAGTCAGCAGCAACACAGAGACAGAGTTCCCTTCAGCTGTGTTTGAAAGCCAGTGGAAATATGAGAGAGGCTCAAAAGATGCGAAGAGGTTAAACATTAATATTAATGCCATTTGTTAAGTGTTCAAAAAGCTGGGCAGGAACAAGCTGGTAAGAAAGGGAACCGTACAGATGTTTTATTTATTACTATTATAGATAAATATACCAGTATCGTATTTGTGGTATTGTATCGAATTCTGGTATCGTATCATAAGTATCGGGTATCATGATACTTATGGCAGGTATCGTATCGAAGTCATAATTTTGGTATCGTGACAACCCTACTAAATGAGAGTGAGATTTTTAAAGTGTATCCTAAATGCTACAGGGAGCCAGTGGAGAGATCTGAGTACGGGGGTGATGTGAGACCGTCGATTTGTCCTGGTGAGTAATCTGGCAGCAGCGTTTTGGATTACCTGCAAACGGTTAGGAGCAGATACACTGAGTGATGAGAAAAGTGTGTTACAGTAGTCGATGCGTGAAGAGATAAAGACGTGTATGATCATCTCTTGTTCAGGTGTTGATACTACAGATCTCAATTTACTGATATTTCTTAGGTGGAAGAAACATGATCTGGACAGCTGCTTAACATGGGGGTCAAACGACATGGATCAATCAAATAAAATCCCTAGATTGCGCAGGTTGCAATGGGCAGCAGAGGAGAGTGGACCAATACTCTGCTTGATCATAGGGACAAACTCATCCGGTGCAATAACTAGAACCTCCGTCTTAGTGTCGTTAAGTTGTGACCAGTTTTCTGCCATCCAGTCTCTGATGGCATTGACACAGTCCAGGAGCCTAGTTAATGTGAATGCCTCGCTGGGTTTGAATGACAGATGGAGTTGGATATCATCTGCATATAAATGATAGGCAACATTGTAACTTTTTATAATCGGTCCCAAAGGTAACAAGTAAAGGGAAAATAACAGAGGCCCCAGAACCGAGCCCTGCGGTACGCCACAAGACAGTGGAGAGGTAACAGACACAAAGTCACCCACAGAGACATTAAAAGTTCTGTCAGTGAGGTAAGATGTAAACCAGTCTAACACTATACCACAGTGGCGGACCGTGCATTTTATACCTGGGCCTTCACTGCTGTCCTGCAGCTGAAATACCACCTTATAACCACATGATGGCGTCACAGCTATTATTCATTTTTAAGGCTGTAACTATGTACATCTTCGTATTAAACCGTTCGGTACGAGTCGTTTGAATAATGTTAGAGCATTTAGAAAATGCAAAAGCCTAAATTCAGGAAAATATAATGTTCTCAGCTGGTCTGGCTGTGGGATCCACCGTCATTCCTTAATGACAAGCCGCGACCCAAAGAGATTATCATAGGATTTTACTTTCACAACTTGAATGTTGACCGTACTGCTCTGCAGTGTCTTTCCTCGTCTCAGTCCTCTGTGTCATGGTGCAGCTCAGTCAGTCAGAATGCATTTTGATTGGCTGAGCTGCATCACGTGATGTGATTCACTACCCATCAGCCTCTGCTGGCTGTTAAGTTTTGTTTCACGATAGTCACGTGCTCGCCCACTGACCAATCACAGCACACTCTGCACCTAGCGGGAAAGCTACACACGGACACTGAGCGGCATGTAATGCTGACGTCATTATAGGCTGGTGCGCAGGCTCTGATAGTCAAAGAATACGCCCAACATGTCAAACTAAAGATCTGATTGGTTGAACACTATGACAATCAACAATATCGTCCCCATTCACTTTAATCTGCACTGGCTGCAGGTAAGACTCTGCAGGCCTCTGCCTCTGTTCTTACCTAGCGACACAGGGGTGAAATCTGATTGGATAAAAGCTCTACTTAAAACAAGCTGCACTGGAAGCAGAGCAACTGAGGAAGACAGTAGCTGTGCAATGAGAAAATAAGATAATGGGAAAAATATTTTTATAAATTACAATACATGTAGTGTATTTAAGAAAAATTATTAAATTATAAAATAGATATAGCTTTGTGATTCTGTTTAGGCCAGCAGAGAAGGCCTTGCAGGCCCTGACGGCCCGCCACTGCTATACCAGATATGCCAAACCAATCACGTAGCCTCTTAATCAGGATGTTATGGTCTACAGTGTCGAATGCAGAACTGAGGTCCAGAAGTACTAACACAGAGCAGTCACCTGCATCAGAACACATGAGAATGTCATTTGAAACCCTCAGGAGAGCGGTTTCAGTAGAGTGTTGTCTGCGAAACCCAGACTGGAACTTGTACATGTTGTGCCTCTCCAGTGCAGCAGTAAGTTGGTTGGCCACCACTTTCTCTAAGATTTTGGACAGGAAAGGCAGTTTTGATTTGTGCCTGTAGTTCATAGGCAATGCCGGATCTAAGTTGGGTTTCTTTAATATAGGCTGGATAGTGGCATGTTTAAAATAGGACGGGACAATTCCTGTAGACAATGAGGAATTAACAATAGATGTTACTGCAGGGAACAATAATTAGCAGAACTTTCTTAAATGGAGAGGATGGTATAACATCCAGAGGGCAAGATGATGGCTTTATTTTGTTAATTAAGTCCATCAGGTGTTGAAGGCTGATAGGCTGGAAAGAGTCAAGAACAGCAGGAGATTGCGAGGAGCTACATGTACATGAACAGATCCCAGGCTGAATACCAGACCTAATAGCTAGTATCTTATCAATAAAATAGGTAAGGAACTTGTTACAATCATCAACAGAACAACATGGTAATGTAAAGACAGATGGTGAAACAATTCTATTAATTGTGTCAAACAAAATCTTGGGATTTCTTTTTGAGGAAGAGATTAAGTTGGCAAAATAAGCAGTTCTAGCTTCCTTTACTCCAGCATTAAAAGAAACTCTGAGGTCTTTGAGATATGAGCGATGCACTTCTAGCCCAGTGGCTTTCCATAGCCGCTCTGTCCTGCGACACTTCCGTCTCAGGCTGCAGACAGCGTCTGTCATCCACGGAGAAGTGTTGTAGGCAGCCTTGGTCCTTTCCTTTAGAGGTGCCACTTTATCCAGCAAAGTGGTGCAATGTTCATTAAAAGACTGTATTAAGAGTTCAACATCATTGGGATTTGTGTTAATATCACAGCAGAAGTGCATTGAGAACTGATCAGCTGTACTCTGAGTAATAATGCGGGAGTGGAATGTTCGTTTCAGACACAAGGGGTCAGCATTTACAGCAAGATCAAAGAAAATACATTTATGGTCACTGATCAGTAGGTCCTCACAACGTGTATGATCAATATCAAGACCCAGGGAGAACACAAGGTCCAAGGTGTGACCACCCCTGTGAGTGGTGCCAGAGACATGTTGCGTGAAATTAAAAGATTCAGTAGTATTAAGAAACTCAGTGGCTGTACAATCTGTGGCATCATTGATATGCAGATTAAAATCACCAACCAGAAGCACTTTGTCTAGCTTGATAATAGAGGCCAGAAAGTCTGTGAACTCTGATAAGAACTGACCTGCAGGACCTGGAGGTCGATAAATTAAAACACAGTAAAATGGCTTTAGCCGACCCACTTTAGTCAGCTGTCGTTCAAAAGTAGTATAAGATTCTGTGCTCCCCAATTGGCAGGAAAACTGATTCTTCCAGACCACGGCGAGACCTCCACCGCGGCCTGTCAAACGCGGTGTCCCAACATAAGAACAGTCCACATTCCATATTCCGTTGCCAGGTCTCAGTCAGAAATAAAAAAGCCAAATTATGACTTGTGAACAAGTCATTTAAAATGTGAGCCTTGTTTGCTACAGAGCGTGCATTAATCAGACACATTTTAATGGGGGAAGATACTGTGTCGTCATCAGCACAGGAAGCTTTGGGGGTATGTGGAATACAACGGATCACTCGTGCAACACCTTGAGCCCGACCATAACAAGGGCGTGAGCGCGAGTGTGTGATTCTGACGGGAATGTTCATAGGTCGTGGAGTGGAATCTAATCTGCTCCAAATCGCTCATATGTCATAACATCCTGACCCGGAACACATCTATAAGACAATTTAGAATCATAGTAATAGCGCCACTAGTGGCGACAGGAAGTTATAGGTTGTGTACTTTGACATCCTGCTCCTCACAGATTAATCAGATCCCTCTCAAATGTTGTCAGAAAAGCCTTAAGACCTTGATAATGCTTCATTGTGAAGATTGTAAAAAGTTGTTGAAGGGCGGCGACGTGGCGGTTCGGCGAATTTCAATCCTTCGCCATGAAGAAATAAACTGATGTAACTCGACTCCACATCATCAGATCTTTACCAGATTTCACATGTTTGATTAGACTCCAGTCCTGAAGACATCTGCAGGTCAATTTTGAATCATAGTCACAGCGCCACCTACTGGTAACAGGAAGTTAAAGTCTTTATACTTTGGCTTGTTTCTCTTAGTAGGTAAATCAGATCAACATCAAATTAGTTCCACACAAATATAAGAAGTTCATAATGCCAGTTCATGAAGCTTTTGATGTTTCGTGGAACGCCGTTGCCGTGGCGACGCAGTGTTCGTCGTGAAAAACGAAGGTGCTTTTGAGAGGCTACAAATGCTCAAAACATAAGAAAACTTGCCACACATTTAAAATCCTGAATGTAGTTATCTAATGTGATTTTAATGCTTCAGAGTGGCAAGTCGGCTCGATAGCGCCCCCTACAATATTTCGACGATGCAGCCCTCGCAGCACGTTTCACCTAGATGTTTAACATTTGGTAAGCAGGTGTATCACATCTAAACTTAAAAAAGTATGGGACCATGCTCAAAACCCAACCGGAAGTCAGCCATTTTTAATTTTGTATGAATTTCTCATGTTTTTTTCCCATTTCCAGGTGCTCTACTTTAACGAACTCCTCCTAGGGAATTAATCAGATCAGCTTAGAATTTGGTCAGAACAATCTAAAGACCTTAGTGATTAAAAGTTACTAAAAGCTTGAGGTTTCATTGGACAATATGGACGTGGTGTGGCGGCCATTTTACATGGTTCGCCATCATCCATCAAGCTGTTGCAACTCAACTGTACTTTGTCAAAACTGTCACAAACTTGACATGCTTGTTGACTGTCATGGCTTTAGGACTTCTGCATGCCAATATTAACTCATAGTCATAGCGCCACCTACTGATAAGCACGGACGTAAGCAGGATTCTGTATTTACAGCGGCCCAAACACTGAACTTATTGAAATGGTTTTTGGGCACACCATGAGAAAAAGACTTCTCTGATCTAAATATGTGCAAACTAAGATGCTTGGAGAGCAAACGTTAGATAACAGTGGATTTTCAAACCATGTCAGTGGGCATTAGTATAAATGATCTGTCCAGAGCTTCTTCATGACAATCAGGTTAAACGTTACAATGAATGCTTCACACTACAATCTAAAGTTACAGAAGAACTTAAAATGAAAACAGTGTTAAATTAAAGTGTTCAAGTAACAGCAAATGTGTTAACTTTCATGTAAGTCCAAATACAATCAGCAGGACACTGCAGGGAGTTGAACCCCATCCCAGTAAACTCCCACTGATGTTTTCATTATTATTATACATATATATTAATTATGCTTCATGATGAATCAACATGCGAGTCTCTTATTTAAACGATAACTGATCTTTAATCGGTCTGTTTCTTCTTGTTGTCATAGAGTCAGCTGTCTCCGCTCCTCCTTCGTCCACTTCAACCACCCGACCTCACTTGACCTCTGACCAGCAGGTCTGAACACAACCATAGTCTATGACATCACATCTTGAGCTCACTGTGATTAGACCAGCGGTCAGCTCTTTGACACACAGAACCAATCAGATCATCCAGTAGTGCCTTGTCATCTTACCCACCAACCAATCAGGATCCAGGAGGCAGAGGGGGCAGGGCATGTGATAACTGAGACGATGGAGACAACATGAACGTTGTGAAGCTTTTACCTTCAACATTTTATTACAGTGAATCCACGTTATCAATCACTTTGACTGAGCTCGTTATTATCATTTAAAGTGATTGTTTTTAAAGAGATAGACCACAATGATGTCACTGAACATCATCTGTGGACTGAACACCAAGCTACAGGGCTGGGTTCTCCACAGTTCTCCTACAAACAGGATCCAGACTTTACTCAGTCAAAGGACAGAAGAGTTGAAAGTTGGTCCAGACTCATGACGGCAGTGACCCAGAGACTCCCTGATACCAGACCTGGGTCAAGACTCAAATCCATTATGACCCCTGAAACCATGCGTGCCCGATGTAGACCACCAGTCAGTCCAGCTCACCTGAGCAGCCGGCCAATCAGAACCTCCGGTCTGTCGTGGACATGTTGGACCAGGATGAAGCAGAACCTTTTAAACCTTCAATTTGCCAAACAGGAACACTGTGGACACTTTGAGTTTCTTCTGGGAGACTTTTGTACTAAAACATATTTATTTTTTCTATAAACTGTAGTTGATGTTTGATTTAAAAACAGGAAGTGATCAATTCTGACGAGCAGACGTCCTGAACCAATCAGGTGGTCGGTCTGACGAAGACTCTGCTGCGACAAATGTATCAGTCGATGAAGACAAGCTGTGTTGTCTGTCTCCCTGTCTGTCCCTCTATCTGTCTGTCCCGCTATCTGTCTGTCTGCAAGTTTGAGTTCATGTCAAGAAAAAAACAGTTTACTTTAAACCAGTAGACTATCGTCTTTAGGGACCAAACACAGTGAAGACATCGATGTGGTTTTGGTAACAAAGTAATTCAAAGTCTCTCTCACATGTTTATATAAAATTTATTAAATATCAGATGAGACGAGTTCACTCTGAAGCCTTAACTCACAACTTTTATCAAATAAAACTCATTCTCACATTTGTACTGCGTCTGTTTCATTTCATCGTGAATCTAGAGTCTTCAGTTTCAAGACGCCATTTTGGGATCTTGGTGGTTTTTGTTTTTTAACATTTGATAGACCAAATCAATCTAATAATCAAATAACCCATTAATAATCTAATAGGTGGTCTTTGTGATGGAGGTGGTCCACCTCTGTTATTGATATTAGTGAAGGTGTACTCAGGTACTATCTGTTCAGGTACTCTGTACACTACCTGTTCAGGTACTCTGTTCTCTACCTGCTCAGGTACTCTGTTCACTACCTGTTCAGGTACTCTGTTCTCTACCTGCTCAGGTACTCTGTTCACTACCTATATTATACTACAAGTGTACTGTGTGTTTTTATATTTTAAAAGGGAAAATCATTTAAAATGCTTTTTGTTGGTAATTATTTTTAAAATATAAACCAAAAGTTATTATTATGAATAAAATCAGGTTATGTTTTTATCCTATTTTAGTTTGTCCAGCAGGATCACCTTTGACCTCTTCATGCTGAACTGGTCTCTTGTGGTCTTTGAGCTGCTGTGACGTCTGTCAATATTTGAACTGTGGTCAACGATCAGCTGGAGTCCATTTTACCTCTGACATCAACCGTCTGTCCTCACAGGAGACCGTTAGAGACAACAAGAGACAGATAGACAGACATGCTGCTGGTCTGGACTCTCACTCTGCTCACCTGCTCTGAACTGATCCAATGTACAGGTGAGACGGACCGATGTATTAGTACTGCAGTACAGTGCAGAGTATTGTTTGATCAGTACTCACCAGGACTTCGGTCCCCCCCCTCAGTGATCCTGGACCGGTCCTCGGCGGTTCAGGTCCTGTTCTCGTCCTCCAGGAGGAGACGAGCCAACTCCTTCCTGGAGGAGGTGTTACCTGGAGACCTGGAGAGGGAGTGTCAGGAGGAGGTCTGCTCTCAGGAGGAGGCCGCCGAGATCTTTCAGACCAGAGAGAAGACGGTAAGGAGGACCGCTGTGGTCCAATCTGAGGCCCGGGACCCCACAGGGGCCACTGAAAACAGACTACATGGTGATATGACTTCTGGAGGACAGTTTGTGTTCTAAACAACATCAGAGGTCAACACACTGTACACAGAAGTACTCCCAGTACTGTACTAACTCTGAGTTTCTGGTTCCACAGCTGGAGTTCTGGTACAAATACACAAGTGAGTATATTCATCATCAAAATGATGTAAAAAAACGCTCCTAATATTCAGACTGAGGATCGGTCTTCACTGAACTGATCCAGATCCTCATGTGACCTTGCCGATCTGGATTCATGTGGTCCTGCTGATCCTTTATTTAAACCTGATCTGATCTTAAGGTACTTTTACAATATTTGACAAAACGGTCTCACCACAGGGTCCAGTAGCTGTTAGCAGCTGTTCAGGAGCTTTCAATCACTCCACATGATCTTCAATCTGCTCAGAGGTAGTCATGGTGCGTTCGAGTGTCTCTGCTCTGTGTCGTAGATCTGAACCAGGTAGTCATGGTGCGTTCGAGTGTCTCTGCTCTGTGTCGTAGATCTGAACCAGGTAGTCATGGTGCGTTCGAGTGTCTCTGCTCTGTGTCGTAGATCTGAACCCTTGTAGGACCAGCCCCTGTCTGAATGGAGGATTGTGCTCTCTGGACGAAGGAGACTTCTTGTGTCTTTGTCCTCCTCAGTTCCACGGAAAGACGTGCGACTCAGGTAACCATGGTTATATATATATATGATGTATATATATACATATATCTATATATTAGTGCTGGGCAAGTTAACGTGTTATTATCGCGTTAACGCATAAATTAATTAACGACGACAATTATTTTATCGTGCGTTAACGCAGTTTTTTTATTATTATTATTATTTTGAAAGTCCGTTGCTCACTGGCTCTGAATACACACACAGACGGACCATGGGTCACAGGAGGGGCGGGATGTTGTGTCAGTATTGGCTTGGGATGGGCGTCATCACGCGTCTCAACCAATGAGAGCATTTGGGGTGGCCCTAAGACTGCTGCAGTGCTCACATGAACCGGGAACTCTTACATGGACATTTTCATTAAAATCTCTTCCAGACGGCGGAGTTGATAGACCAAAGCTATTTGTATCCACTGCAAAGGCGAATTTTCTTATCACCGGAGTGCTTCGAGTCTGAAATATCACTTAAATGCAATACACACCGTTAATGCAGCAAATCACCCAAACAAACAGTGGCGGAAGTCTTCAGACTACGTTTATGCAGCGTGTGGGAGAAGTAGAGATAAACTAAAGCAACACAAGCTAACAGATGCTACAGAGAAGTGGAGACAAACTGCAGGTTAGTGTTGTGGAAGATGTCAGTCTGAGGAACTTTCTCAAGGTGCGTTCACGTTGCGTTTGGTGTGAAAGCACCTTTAGGATCCCAACGAATGATGTCACGTATGAGCCTCAAGACGCACCGTCACCAGAAGAACACACGAGTTGTATTAAAGGAGAGGACGACTAAAGCGACGGCGTTACAACGTGCAGCAGCTGTTGCTCTCACTGGAGACTACTGGACATCGCTGGGTTACAGCATTATGTTGATGAACAGTAGAGCTGCATTCTATATCATTCTATATATCTATCTATCTATCTATCTATCTATATATATATCTATATATATATCTATATATATATCTATATATATATCTATATATATATCTATCTATCTATATATCTATATATATATCTATCTATCTATCTATCTATCTATCTATCTATCTATCTATCTATCTATCTATCTATATCTATATCTATATCTAGATATAGATATAGATATATACAGAAGGAGTCAACGTTTCAAATTAATAACAGAAACAGAGTTTTCTGTGGTTACTATGGCAACAAAGTGTGAACAAATGAATCTTGTCTGTAGCGGTGGTGGAGTGTCACTATAGAAACGGCGGCTGCATGCAGTACTGCAGAGATCAGCGGGGGGGCGCTGGAGTCCAGTGTGGCTGCGCTGATGGATTCAGACTGGAGGAGGACGGACAAAGCTGCTCCAAGACAGGTAACACTCATAGAACCCAGGTTATAACAGTTACTGCCTCACAGGGTGTAGTGTACCTCACGGTAAGTAGTGTACCTCACAGTGTTTAGTATACCTCACGGTGTTTACTATACCTCACGGTGTTTAGTGTACCCCACGGTGTTTAGTATACCTCACGGTGTTTAGTGTACCTCGCTGTGTTTAGTGTACCTCGCTGTGTTTAGTGTACCTCGCGGTGTTTAGTGTACCTCGCGGTGTTTAGTATTCCTCACTGTGTTTACTGTACCTCGCGGTGTTTACTGTACCTCGCGGTGTTTAGTGTACCTTGCGGTGTTTACTGTACCTCGGGGTGTTTACTGTACCTCGCGGTGTGTAGTAACCTCACTGTGTGTAGTAACCTCACTGTATGTAGTAACCTCACTGTGTTTAGTAACCTCACGGTGTTGAGTAAGCTCACGGTGTTTAGTGTACTGTTGCGTTAACTCTCTTCAGCAAATACCCCCGGTGGGCTTTTCTATCAAGTTATCAGATGTCAAGTATGACACGAGAGCCTCGGCCGGTCTGTTTTAGGCCTCTCGTCTTCAGTAGACGATCTAGTTACACCAGGATATTGCCGCCTCCCGCCCCCTAGATTCCTTACTACGGTTCATCAATGTTGGGCAACGATTTCAAGGAGGATTTTTTGTTCAGGGGTCCGGTTAACGTAGGTTCACTTCGCCGAGTCAAGTAGACGATTTAACTACTCTGAGGCAGGTAGTACCTGTGGGTGGACTTCCCCACTTTGAACAGCCTTGTTATTTTATTTTATATCGTTTTAATGTCTATCACCAGTCTCAAGTTTTATCGGAAGAATACACAGTCACCTTCACGTCACAGGAAGATGCCCCGTCTTAAAGCTGTGTCAGCGGGGGGTTCACTCGGAGCACAAAAATGTAGTCAAAGACAAAGGTTGGATTTCTCTATTTCCCTTGAGTGGGGATATCAGAGTAGTTTTATTTCCTTTACAGGCTTATACAACAATCAAGCAAGTGAGCAAGCAGATATATTTATGTACTGTCCCGAAGGTTACGCTATTATGTCATGTTCCGTAGGTTTATGCTATGAGTTCATGTCCCGTCTAATGATTATAATGTTCTATGAGTTCATGTCCCGTCTAATGATTAGAATGTTTAATATTTCAGCTAAGGATTATTATGCTAAATGCTCCATGTCCAGAGTGTATATTTCTCTCTGTGAGGAGCGTAAATCTAAGTGTTGACCTGTATAGGGGTCCCTTGTAAAAGAGAGCCAGCTGAGTTGTCTCTGTGAGACAGCGCCGGCTGTGTGCTAAGTGTTGCTGCTACTGAGCGAAGACTGACTGTTCTCTTCTGAAGAGCGAAAACTGAGTTTTCTCTGAGAAGAGACAAAAAACAAGTTTCCTGCGGGTTGTCTCTGTGAGAGCGCAAACTGAGTGTTAAGTGTCCCTGTTAAAGAGCGGAGAAGAAGCATCAGAGTGAGACCAGAGTCTTCAGTATTTATGGGTTCTATTCTCCCTCCCACATGATATGACAGTTAGGTTGTGACAGTTGTTGGGACGTTCTATTTCTGATTTCAGGAAGAGGCCCTGTGTGTACGTTATGCCCTTCTTAGGTCTTTTTTGTTTATGCTAACGGGAAGCAGCCAGCAGCATACATTTTGTCCTAGTTCAGTCTTTATGTCTCTGATCTGTGTGTGTGCTAAGTATTAATGCATGTATATTTGCAAGCGAGCACAATATGATAATGTGTTTACAATTTGTATACGTTTTTCTCAACAGTACCTCACGGTGTTTAGTGTACCTTACGGTGTTTAGTGTACCTCACGGTGTTTAGCGTACCTCACTGTGTGTAGCGTACCTCACTGCGTGTAGCGTACCTCGCGGTGTTTAGTATTCCTCACGGTGTTTAGTGTACCTCACGGTGTTTAGTGTACCTCACGGTGT